>NW_027454685.1:0-65044 GCF_040206685.1 Ascaphus truei
GCTCCAGCAATCCCTGCACTGAGGTCCGAGGCGACGGGGAGGCCCTGCATCGCTCGCACGCACTGTGGACGACCAAGCGTGTGCCCATGATAATCACGGCCTTAGAGGGATGAGTGTGTCAGAGCCTAGAAGGGGCATATAGATGATGGAGGAGGAGGGAGGAGGAGATGATAGCATTGTAAGAGTTAACAAAATAGTTAGTTTAAGCAGAAAGTGAGGAGAGGTTAGAGATAAGGGTAGATGTCAGAGGAGAGAGTTCAATTAAGCTGAGGTATCGAGTAGGACAGGGGTGAGGGGAATGAGAGGTGGTGGATGATGAGAGCAGAAGAGGTCATGTACAAATAGACCTTGTTAGTCAGAGAGCAGTCATTCCAGAGGGCACGTGAGAAGTGAAGAGTAAAGTGAGACATGGAATGTGGATTACATTAGATGGGTTAATACGCTTAGCAGGGAGGTGGAGAGAGAGAGGCAAGAGGCAGAGAGTGGTGCAGGGGTTGAGGAAGAGATGTTGCATGTACCTTATCAGAACATTAAAGAACATCAATTCACACTGGTGCAGAGTTGATGATGAATCCAGTTCACCTCCAATTCAATTTTAACAGAAATGTTTCATTCTTCATTACTGAAAAAAAAGAAAAGTAAAAAACATTTCATTACTATTTTCAAAATGGATTGAATTCCCCCAACAATGACTATGTGTTACCAATATATCCCTCTCAGTCCCACTGCAGCATATACTGTACCAGTGTGAAAGTAGGAAGGTACACAGTACCGGTAAAACAATACGTGCCGGTACTATGCACCATATGAATTATAAGGGGATGTAAATCTCCCAGTCTCTCTCCATATCCGCAACAGAGCGGGCTCCGGTCAGTGGCATGGATGCCCATATATGGGTATGCTCATATTTGGGCATCCCATGTCACTGACCGGAGCCGGCTCTGAGTATAGGGATATATGCGGAGACGCAGAGGTGCAAGGAAATGGGAGGAGGCACGGTGAGAAACAGGGAGAGACCACAGGAAGATAGAGGGCAACAACTTCCACAAGGTACTTGTATGGGTAGAATTGTTTGTATTTTGTGCAGAGGGGGTAATTTCAGATAAAATACAATTCTCCACCCTCTACGAAACAATTCCACTTTGTTCAGTAAGCCAGAAAGTCTTGGTCCCATGTGGACTGAATTTAATGCAAATAAGGTCCTTAATACACAAGTAAAGAATAAAGTTACTTATTCTCTACTGTAAGAAGTGCCACATTGCCCACTATTTGGGTCCTGTGCCCAGATTGTGACCATGCATGGCAGAGGTGAGATTCCCCCAACTCCAATTTGCTACACTCTCCAAGAGAGATAATTGTGATCAGAGGTGGAACTAGGGGAGGGTGTGAGCAGGGTCACTGCCCAGGGAGTAACCTGACTGGGGGCACGGAAATCTCATTTAGTGCATATGTTGCGGCACTGCATTGATTGACCGGTCAATCTGCACTGCTGCCTGTCACAGTGACATCCTGATCGGGCACTGTGATCAGCTATAGCACTGACCCAGGTGAGATAGTTCAGCACTTTACAAGGAGGGAACAGATGTTGTGGGTGACAGATGCTGGAGGTAGGCCAAGACTGTTGGCCAGAGTAACGTGGAGACTTACTGCACTCTGCATGCCCATCCTCTCCCTGACATCAGGGGAAGGAAGTGGCCCTGGGGTGTGTGTAGGTATGCCAGATGTCAGTGTATGCATAAGTAAGTATGCCTGTGTAGTGGGAGGTGTAGGGGCGTTAAGCTGGAGGACTTAAAACAGGCACAAAAGCACATAGATACCTCTGATTATACCGCACCAAATGCTGATAATATCATGCTGTAGCTGCACTTTACAGAAGATGATGCAGATGTCATCATTGGTTGGTGGGTTCATTAAATCAATCCATCATATCATAACCACACTGTGCATATGATGTACTGAATCAGTAACACCAGGAAGACATCTCCATGTTAGGAGTAGAGTTGAAGTTAACAGAATATGTCCAGCACTGTGGTGTGTAGCCCATAAATAATAATTGTGCACATTACCAGAACAACATACTGTCAACTGCAAGATCATTTTGCTGCTTGTAGCGTATGCTCATCCTGTACAGTGTTGTAGTAGATCCGTCTCTTCAGTGTTCACTGCAACAAAAGTAAGACATTGCATTAATATTACAGACGTTTGGGGGCTGAAATCTCACTTCGCTGCGGACAATTTCCCTTTGCATAAGATTCTTGTGATTATGTCAATGATGATCAATAACTGCATCATAACACAGCCGCTCTATACAGAAGATGTACTTGCTCTCATTGGTCATTGAGGTAATACGTCACACAATGTACAGATATAGCAAGGATTATTTCTCCCACTTGTGCATTATGGCATTATGATGGGAAATGTTGTGAGATTCTGCATTATCAGCATCACTGAATCTTTTGGAAATTAAGTGATATTCTATGTTTTAATGCAATATTATGGGTGATCAGCCGGTAAAATAATAATAGCTTGCTGTATCTGTAGCCATGCTCTACCCATGATGTGCTGAACCAATGACTGCAGAGAGATTCAGAGTGCTAAACATGACTGGAACGCATCTCTGAATAATGGGCAGCAAAGCAGTGCAGAATAGGAGGTGAAAGTATTTAAAATGGAAGATCCTTAGCAGCTGTGTGGAGAGTAGACAGTACAGACTGACCAAGTAAATGGTAAAAGGAGTAACTTCAACATTACTTGGCTTTGTTCTCCACATTGAAGCTTTCCTCCTCTTTAAATCACTAATACTGATGCCATGTGTAACCTGTACTGAGAGTTATATAATCTACTGGCCTAGATGAAACCATATGATGCAAACAGGATCCATCCCACTCCAGATTCATAGAATTTACCACCTCAACCTTTCATAACAATCACATAGAACTGCAGCTGTGCGCTACTGCACATGTTCTTGTTATGAATGGTAGTAGATGTGGTCCTTGGGTCTTTACTTCATACTGTAGCCACCCTCTACTCATGATGTATTGAATCAACGAAAACTTGCATGGTTCAGATCACAGGAAGGGGTAGAGTAGAGATGAAAATATTCAATGTGAAACCCGTAGCAGCCGGATTGTGTGGAGTCAATAAAACGACAAATACTAAATGGTAAATGAGAAATATACACATTGCTTATCTGTCTCTGTGTAGTAATTTTCCTTCTCTTCAACTGTCCTTCAAATTTTCTCTTTTGCAAGAAAAGGAACACATGGCTTCAATATTCACTTCTGTTCTGCAGTCATCCCTCCTGAAATAAAAGTTAAGCATTGCATTGTTATTATGATAATACATACAATAAACCTTGCTCCAAACCATTTGATGCAAAGCAAATCCACCTCCCACCCACAGCTGTGCTCCTTCTAGAGCATGCATGTCAAACTCCAGTCCTCGAGGGTCCCAAACAGGCCAGGTTTTCAGTAGGGATATCCTGAAAACCTGGCCTGTTTGCTGCCCTCGAGGACTGGAGTTTGACATCCTTGTTCTTGAGCTTCTACCACGCAAGTCATCCATGTGAGTGACACTGTACTGCAGTCCTGGTCTGCACACAATCTACTGAATCAATGACATCACACTGTAAAGGCAATCTACAAGATGTATTAGTTGTCCACACTTCCGAAATGTTACTTTTATGTCCAAATCACTTATTCCCATGACCTGATATTTGTATTTGTTATTTATAGGATTGTCACAAAGAGTTGATGAGGTCACCAAATGATAGTATGTAGAGAGAAAGAGAGATCTCAGAACAGAGCCCTGATGTATACCCACAGACAGATCAATAGAAGACGAAGACATGTTAGCAACAGAGATGGAGAATGTGTGACAGGAAAGTTATGATGAAAACCAGGATAGAACTGTGTTACGGATACCAAGAGAGTTTAGAATATGAAGGAGGAGAGTGATTGAGAGCATCAAACGCAGCAGATAGATCAAGTAGGATTAGTAGGGAAAAGTGACCTTGGGAATTTGCTTTAAGCACAGTCTGTAGAACGAGCTGTACGAAAGGCAGGTTGTAAAGGATCCAGGAGGGAATGTGATTTAAGAATGTTGACATTCTAGCAATTAGGAGACAAACAGCAGGAGGGATACAGGGCGGTAGTTAGTAAGGCACATAGGGTGTAGGTTGTTTCTGAGAAAAGGGTGACCACTACAGGCTTAAAGTAAGAGGGTAAAGAGCCAGAGAATAGGGAGGAATTGAAGATGTGGGTGAGAGTGGGGACTAAGAGATGCAGTAAGGTGTGAGGGGATACGATCTAGAGGGCATGTGGTAGAGGGAGAAGAGAAGATGATTAGCTTCCAGCTCTGTAAGAGAAGAAAAGGAGTCAAATGCAGAAGGAGAATTAGGTAGAAGGAGAGAAGGGGGAAGGGACAGAAGGAATCTCCTTGTGGGTGGCATCCACCTTGCCTCTGAAGTAGTCAAATGCTTGAGGAGAAGTGAAGGAAGGATGGCAAGTGTGAGGAGAAGGTTAGTGGAGGGAGTCAAATACAGGGAAAAAAAGACAGCGTAAATTAAATTTGAGTGTTGATGAATGTGAAAAAAAAGTAGTGTGGTTTGGCCCCAGAGAGCAGCTTTATACAGGACTGGAGACATTTTTACTGTAGAAAAATCAAATATCAATTGTGTGATTTCCTTCATAGGCATTAAGAACAGCGAGTGGAAGTGTGATGAACATGTTTGGGAATTTAGCCAAGGGTGTGGGCTAGAGGGACAAGTGTGTCAGAGCCTAGAGGGGGCATATAGATAGGAGGATAGCATTGTAAGAGTTAATAAGATTGTTAGTTTAAGCGGAAAGAGAGAGAGAGCAGAGAGGTTAGAGTAGATGTCAGAGGAGAGTTTAATTAAGCAGAGGCAAATCAGTGGGACAGGTAAGATGGGGTGAGGGGAATGACTGATTGTGAATGATGAGAGCAGAAGAGGTCATGTACAACTAGAGCCTTGTTAGTCAGAGAACGGACATTCCAGATGGCATAGGAGAAGGGAAGAGAAAAGTAAGGAAAGGAATGTGGATTACATTAGATAGGTTAACACTCTTAGCAGGGAGGCAGAGGCAGGGAGGCCCGATGTGTATATGAGCAGGTTCAAGATTATAAGAGATATCCCACACATCAGCAAACATAGAAGGAGACATAGAGATAAGTGTAGAGAGAGACAGAGATAGCTCTATGTAGAGAGAGAGGGACGTAGAGAGAATGAGACAGATAGGCGCAGAGAGAGGGGGCGCAGAGAGAGGGGGCGCAGAGAGAGGAGGCGCCAAAAGAGGGGGCGCAGAGAGAGGGGGCACAGAGAATAGGATATTAAAGAGTGCTTTTCATTGAGCAGTGCAGAAATAGCTGCAATAGAGGTCTGTACAAATGGTGCAGTGTGTAGACACATGCAAAGGTAGGGGAAGGAAAGAGGAGAACATGTGGATAAAAGCAGGAGTGTGGAAGTTAGAGAAATTAGAAAAGTTTAACAGAGGAGTGAGGAAACAGCAAGCAGAAAGAACAAGAGAGAGGTTACATTGGGATGACGTTCTGTGGTAAAGAGAAAATGCTAGGAGAGAGCTTTCAAATATTAGAGGACATGAATTGAGGGAGCAAATGTATAAATCAAAACCTGAGGGGGAGGTATAGCACGAAAGCTTGCAGATTATAGTCTTAATGTTGCGTGTACCTGTCAGGGTATTCAAGAAGTTAAATTCTCACAAGTGCAGAGTTCATGATGAAATGCTGAATCTAGTCCCCCTCCAATTTAATTTTAATATAACTTTTCCATTCTTCATTACTGCAAAAAGCAAACAAAACAAAACCACATTGCATTACTATTTTCAAAATGGATTGAATGGCATATTCAACAGTGACTGTGTGATGCCAATATTCCCCACTCACTCGTAGTGAAGCACATATTGTACTAGTGTTGAAAGTAGGCCGGTAGAGTCAGGTACGCAGTACTGATAAAACAATAAGTGCCCGTCGTAAGTACCAGCTCCGCAACAGTGCGGGCATCACATTAGTGACGTGGATGAACATATATGGATAAGCCCATATTAAGGCATCACGTGACCAGAGCCGTCACTGACTGGGTATACGTAAAGACGCAGGGAGATGCAAGGAAAGGGAGGGAGAGAGACAGGGAGAAGATGTGAAACGGAGGAAGGCACGGATGGAGGGAGTTCTTCCGAGCTTCTGCGGGCCTCTCTCTTTCACTGGTGCATGCCGGGAGCTGGTCCCAACATCCACAAAGTGTGTGTGTATTATTGGTTGTATTTTATGGGGGTAGGAGGGTAGTGTGTATATTGTGTGTGTGGGAGTATTATATTGTGTGTAGAGGTGCAGAGGAGAGTACTAGATTGTGTATCTTGTGTAAGGGTGTTGTGTATATTGTGTTTGGAGCTATAATATTATTGGGGAGATTAGTATTGAGGAGGTATTATAGTGTGTATTGTGGGGAGTATTAGTGTGTGTATTGTTTGTGGGTGACAGATGCTGGGGGTATGCAGCAATCCCTGCACTGAGGTCCGAGGCGGCTCTGCATCGCTCGCACGCACTGTGGATGACCAAGCATGTGCCCATGATAATCATGGCCTTAGAGGGATGAGTGTGTCAGAGCCTAGAAGGGGTATATATATAATGGAGGAGGGTGGAGGAAGTAGGAGGAGGGAGGAGGAGATGATAGCATTGTAAAAGTTAACAAGATAGTTAGTTTAAGCAGAAAGTGAGGAGAGGTTAGAGATAAGGGTAGATGTCAGAGGAGAGAGTTCAATTAAGCTGAGGTATCGAGTAGGACAGGGGTGAGGGGAATGAGAGGTGGTGGATGAGAGCAGAAGAGGTCATGTACAAATAGACCTTGTTAGTCAGAGAGCAGTCATTCCAGAGGGCACGTGAGAAGTGAAGAGTAAAGTGAGACATGGAATGTGGATTACATTAGATGGGTTAATACGCTTAGCAGGGAGGTGGAGAGAGAGAGGCAAGAGGCAGAGAGTGGTGCAGGGGTTGAGGAAGAGATGTTGCATGTACCTTATCAGAACATTAAAGAACATCAATTCACACTGGTGCAGAGTTGATGATGAATCCAGTTCACCTCCAATTCAATTTTAACAGAAATGTTTCATTCTTCATTACTGAAAAAAAAGAAAAGTAAAAAACATTTCATTACTATTTTCAAAATGGATTGAATTCCCCCAACAATGACTATGTGTTACCAATATATCCCTCTCAGTCCCACTGCAGCATATACTGTACCAGTGTGAAAGTAGGAAGGTACACAGTACCGGTAAAACAATACGTGCCGGTACTATGCACCATATGAATTATAAGGGGATGTAAATCTCCCAGTCTCTCTCCATATCCGCAACAGAGCGGGCTCCGGTCAGTGGCATGGATGCCCATATATGGGTATGCTCATATTTGGGCATCCCATGTCACTGACCGGAGCCGGCTCTGAGTATAGGGATATATGCGGAGACGCAGAGGTGCAAGGAAATGGGAGGAGGCACGGTGAGAAACAGGGAGAGACCACAGGAAGATAGAGGGCAACAACTTCCACAAGGTACTTGTATGGGTATAATTGTTTGTATTTTGTGCAGAGGGGGTAATTTCAGATAAAATACAATTCTCCACCCTCTACGAAACAATTCCACTTTGTTCAGTAAGCCAGAAAGTCTTGGTCCCATGTGGACTGAATTTAATGCAAATAAGGTCCTTAATACACAAGTAAAGAATAAAGTTACTTATTCTCTACTGTAAGAAGTGCCACATTGCCCACTATTTGGGTCCTGTGCCCAGATTGTGACCATGCATGGCAGAGGTGAGATTCCCCCAACTCCAATTTGCTACACTCTCCAAGAGAGATAATTGTGATCAGAGGTGGAACTAGGGGAGGGTGTGAGCAGGGTCACTGCCCAGGGAGTAACCTGACTGGGGGCACGGAAATCTCATTTAGTGCATATGTTGCGGCACTGCATTGATTGACCGGTCAATCTGCACTGCTGCCTGTCACAGTGACATCCTGATCGGGCACTGTGATCAGCTATAGCACTGACCCAGGTGAGATAGTTCAGCACTTTACAAGGAGGGAACAGATGTTGTGGGTGACAGATGCTGGAGGTAGGCCAAGACTGTTGGCCAGAGTAACGTGGAGACTTACTGCACTCTGCATGCCCATCCTCTCCCTGACATCAGGGGAAGGAAGTGGCCCTGGGGTGTGTGTAGGTATGCCAGATGTCAGTGTATGCATAAGTAAGTATGCCTGTGTAGTGGGAGGTGTAGGGGCGTTAAGCTGGAGGACTTAAAACAGGCACAAAAGCACATAGATACCTCTGATTATACCGCACCAAATGCTGATAATATCATGCTGTAGCTGCACTTTACAGAAGATGATGCAGATGTCATCATTGGTTGGTGGGTTCATTAAATCAATCCATCATATCATAACCACACTGTGCATATGATGTACTGAATCAGTAACACCAGGAAGACATCTCCATGTTAGGAGTAGAGTTGAAGTTAACAGAATATGTCCAGCACTGTGGTGTGTAGCCCATAAATAATAATTGTGCACATTACCAGAACAACATACTGTCAACTGCAAGATCATTTTGCTGCTTGTAGCGTATGCTCATCCTGTACAGTGTTGTAGTAGATCCGTCTCTTCAGTGTTCACTGCAACAAAAGTAAGACATTGCATTAATATTACAGACGTTTGGGGGCTGAAATCTCACTTCGCTGCGGACAATTTCCCTTTGCATAAGATTCTTGTGATTATGTCAATGATGATCAATAACTGCATCATAACACAGCCGCTCTATACAGAAGATGTACTTGCTCTCATTGGTCATTGAGGTAATACGTCACACAATGTACAGATATAGCAAGGATTATTTCTCCCACTTGTGCATTATGGCATTATGATGGGAAATGTTGTGAGATTCTGCATTATCAGCATCACTGAATCTTTTGGAAATTAAGTGATATTCTATGTTTTAATGCAATATTATGGGTGATCAGCCGGTAAAATAATAATAGCTTGCTGTATCTGTAGCCATGCTCTACCCATGATGTGCTGAACCAATGACTGCAGAGAGATTCAGAGTGCTAAACATGACTGGAACGCATCTCTGAATAATGGGCAGCAAAGCAGTGCAGAATAGGAGGTGAAAGTATTTAAAATGGAAGATCCTTAGCAGCTGTGTGGAGAGTAGACAGTACAGACTGACCAAGTAAATGGTAAAAGGAGTAACTTCAACATTACTTGGCTTTGTTCTCCACATTGAAGCTTTCCTCCTCTTTAAATCACTAATACTGATGCCATGTGTAACCTGTACTGAGAGTTATATAATCTACTGGCCTAGATGAAACCATATGATGCAAACAGGATCCATCCCACTCCAGATTCATAGAATTGAACCACCTCAACCTTTCATAACAATCACATAGAACTGCAGCTGTGCGCTACTGCACATGTTCTTGTTATGAATGGTAGTAGATGTGGTCCTTGGGTCTTTACTTCATACTGTAGCCACCCTCTACTCATGATGTATTGAATCAATGAAAACTTGCATGGTTCAGATCACAGGAAGGGGTAGAGTAGAGATGAAAATATTCAATGTGAAACCCGTAGCAGCCGGATTGTGTGGAGTCAATAAAACGACAAATACTAAATGGTAAATGAGAAATATACACATTGCTTATCTGTCTCTGTGTAGTAATTTTCCTTCTCTTCAACTGTCCTTCAAATTTTCTCTTTTGCAAGAAAAGGAACACATGGCTTCAATATTCACTTCTGTTCTGCAGTCATCCCTCCTGAAATAAAAGTTAAGCATTGCATTGTTATTATGATAATACATACAATAAACCTTGCTCCAAACCATTTGATGCAAAGCAAATCCACCTCCCACCCACAGCTGTGCTCCTTCTAGAGCATGCATGTCAAACTCCAGTCCTCGAGGGTCCCAAACAGGCCAGGTTTTCAGTAGGGATATCCTGAAAACCTGGCCTGTTTGCTGCCCTCGAGGACTGGAGTTTGACATCCTTGTTCTTGAGCTTCTACCACGCAAGTCATCCATGTGAGTGACACTGTACTGCAGTCCTGGTCTGCACACAATCTACTGAATCAATGACATCACACTGTAAAGGCAATCTACAAGATGTATTAGTTGTCCACACTTCCGAAATGTTACTTTTATGTCCAAATCACTTATTCCCATGACCTGATATTTGTATTTGTTATTTATAGGATTGTCACAAAGAGTTGATGAGGTCACCAAATGATAGTATGTAGAGAGAAAGAGAGATCTCAGAACAGAGCCCTGATGTATACCCACAGACAGATCAATAGAAGACGAAGACATGTTAGCAACAGAGATGGAGAATGTGTGACAGGAAAGTTATGATGAAAACCAGGATAGAACTGTGTTACGGATACCAAGAGAGAGTTTAGAATATGAAGGAGGAGAGTGATTGAGAGCATCAAAACGCAGCAGATAGATCAAGTAGGATTAGTAGGGAAAAGTGACCTTGGGAATTTGCTTTAAGCACAGTCTGTAGAACGAGCTGTACGAAAGGCAGGTTGTAAAGGATCCAGGAGGGAATGTGATTTAAGAATGTTGACATTCTAGCAATTAGGAGACAAACAGCAGGAGGGATACAGGGCGGTAGTTAGTAAGGCACATAGGGTGTAGGTTGTTTCTGAGAAAAGGGTGACCACTACAGGCTTAAAGTAAGAGGGTAAAGAGCCAGAGAATAGGGAGGAATTGAAGATGTGGGTGAGAGTGGGGACTAAGAGATGCAGTAAGGTGTGAGGGGATACGATCTAGAGGGCATGTGGTAGAGGGAGAAGAGAAGATGATTAGCTTCCAGCTCTGTAAGAGAAGAAAAGGAGTCAAATGCAGAAGGAGAATTAGGTAGAAGGAGAGAAGGGGGAAGGGACAGAAGGAATCTCCTTGTGGGTGGCATCCACCTTGCCTCTGAAGTAGTCAAATGCTTGAGGAGAAGTGAAGGAAGGATGGCAAGTGTGAGGAGAAGGTTAGTGGAGGGAGTCAAATACAGGGAAAAAAAGACAGCGTAAATTAAATTTGAGTGTTGATGAATGTGAAAAAAAAGTAGTGTGGTTTGGCCCCAGAGAGCAGCTTTATACAGGACTGGAGACATTTTTACTGTAGAAAAATCAAATATCAATTGTGTGATTTCCTTCATAGGCATTAAGAACAGCGAGTGGAAGTGTGATGAACATGTTTGGGAATTTAGCCAAGGGTGTGGGCTAGAGGGACAAGTGTGTCAGAGCCTAGAGGGGGCATATAGATAGGAGGATAGCATTGTAAGAGTTAATAAGATTGTTAGTTTAAGCGGAAAGAGAGAGAGAGCAGAGAGGTTAGAGTAGATGTCAGAGGAGAGTTTAATTAAGCAGAGGCAAATCAGTGGGACAGGTAAGATGGGGTGAGGGGAATGACTGATTGTGAATGATGAGAGCAGAAGAGGTCATGTACAACTAGAGCCTTGTTAGTCAGAGAACGGACATTCCAGATGGCATAGGAGAAGGGAAGAGAAAAGTAAGGAAAGGAATGTGGATTACATTAGATAGGTTAACACTCTTAGCAGGGAGGCAGAGGCAGGGAGGCCCGATGTGTATATGAGCAGGTTCAAGATTATAAGAGATATCCCACACATCAGCAAACATAGAAGGAGACACAGAGATAGGTGTAGAGAGAGACAGAGATAGCTCTATGTAGAGAGAGAGGGACGTAGAGAGAATGAGACAGATAGGCGCAGAGAGAGGGGGCGCAGAGAGAGGAGGCGCCAAAAGAGGGGGCGCAGAGAGAGGGGGCACAGAGAATAGGATATTAAAGAGTGCTTTTCATTGAGCAGTGCAGAAATAGCTGCAATAGAGGTCTGTACAAATGGTGCAGTGTGTAGACACATGCAAAGGTAGGGGAAGGAAAGAGGAGAACATGTGGATAAAAGCAGGAGTGTGGAAGTTAGAGAAATTAGAAAAGTTTAACAGAGGAGTGAGGAAACAGCAAGCAGAAAGAACAAGAGAGAGGTTACATTGGGATGACGTTCTGTGGTAAAGAGAAAATGCTAGGAGAGAGCTTTCAAATATTAGAGGACATGAATTGAGGGAGCAAATGTATAAATCAAAACCTGAGGGGGAGGTATAGCACGAAAGCTTGCACAGCAGATTATAGTCTTAATGTTGCGTGTACCTGTCAGGGTATTCAAGAAGTTAAATTCTCACAAGTGCAGAGTTCATGATGAAATGCTGAATCTAGTCCCCCTCCAATTTAATATAACTTTTCCATTCTTCATTACTGCAAAAAGCAAACAAAACAAAACCACATTGCATTACTATTTTCAAAATGGATTGAATGGCATATTCAACAGTGACTGTGTGATGCCAATATTCCCCACTCACTCGTAGTGAAGCACATATTGTACTAGTGTTGAAAGTAGGCCGGTAGAGTCAGGTACGCAGTACTGATAAAACAATAAGTGCCCGTCGTAAGTACCAGCTCCGCAACAGTGCGGGCATCACATTAGTGACGTGGATGAACATATATGGATAAGCCCATATTAAGGCATCACGTGACCAGAGCCGTCACTGACTGGGTATACGTAAAGACGCAGGGAGATGCAAGGAAAGGGAGGGAGAGAGACAGGGAGAAGATGTGAAACGGAGGAAGGCACGGATGGAGGGAGTTCTTCCGAGCTTCTGCGGGCCTCTCTCTTTCACTGGTGCATGCCGGGAGCTGGTCCCAACATCCACAAAGTGTGTGTGTATTATTGGTTGTATTTTATGGGGGTAGGAGGGTAGTGTGTATATTGTGTGTGTGGGAGTATTATATTGTGTGTAGAGGTGCAGAGGAGAGTACTAGATTGTGTATCTTGTGTAAGGGTGTTGTGTATATTGTGTTTGGAGCTATAATATTATTGGGGAGATTAGTATTGAGGAGGTATTATAGTGTGTATTGTGGGGAGTATTAGTGTGTGTATTGTTTGTGGGTGACAGATGCTGGGGGTATGCAGCAATCCCTGCACTGAGGTCCGAGGCGGCTCTGCATCGCTCGCACGCACTGTGGACGACCAAGCATGTGCCCATGATAATCATGGCCTTAGAGGGATGAGTGTGTCAGAGCCTAGAAGGGGTATATATATAATGGAGGAGGGAGGAGGAAGGAGGAGGAGGGAGGAGGAGATGATAGCATTGTAAAAGTTAACAAGATAGTTAGTTTAAGCAGAAAGTGAGGAGAGGTTAGAGATAAGGGTAGATGTCAGAGGAGAGAGTTCAATTAAGCTGAGGTATCGAGTAGGACAGGGGTGAGGGGAATGAGAGGTGGTGGATGAGAGCAGAAGAGGTCATGTACAAATAGACCTTGTTAGTCAGAGAGCAGTTATTCCAGAGGGCACGTGAGAAGTGAAGAGTAAAGTGAGACATGGAATGTGGATTACATTAGATGGGTTAATACGCTTAGCAGGGAGGTGGAGAGAGAGAGGCAAGAGGCAGAGAGTGGTGCAGGGGTTGAGGAAGAGATGTTGCATGTATCTTATCAGAACATTAAAGAACATCAATTCACACTGGTGCAGAGTTGATGATGAATCCAGTTCACCTCCAATTCAATTTTAACAGAAATGTTTCATTCTTCATTACTGAAAAAAAAGAAAAGTAAAAAACATTTCATTACTATTTTCAAAATGGATTGAATTCCCCCAACAATGACTATGTGTTACCAATATATCCCTCTCAGTCCCACTGCAGCATATACTGTACCAGTGTGAAAGTAGGAAGGTACACAGTACCGGTAAAACAATACGTGCCGGTACTATGCACCATATGAATTATAAGGGGATGTAAATCTCCCAGTCTCTCTCCATATCCGCAACAGAGCGGGCTCCGGTCAGTGGCATGGATGCCCATATATGGGTATGCTCATATTTGGGCATCCCATGTCACTGACCGGAGCCGGCTCTGAGTATAGGGATATATGCGGAGACGCAGAGGTGCAAGGAAATGGGAGGAGGCACGGTGAGAAACAGGGAGAGACCACAGGAAGATAGAGGGCAACAACTTCCACAAGGTACTTGTATGGGTATAATTGTTTGTATTTTGTGCAGAGGGGGTAATTTCACATAAAATACAATTCTCCACCCTCTACGAAACAATTCCACTTTGTTCAGTAAGCCAGAAAGTCTTGGTCCCATGTGGACTGAATTTAATGCAAATAAGGTCCTTAATACACAAGTAAAGAATAAAGTTACTTATTCTCTACTGTAAGAAGTGCCACATTGCCCACTATTTGGGTCCTGTGCCCAGATTGTGACCATGCATGGCAGAGGTGAGATTCCCCCAACTCCAATTTGCTACACTCTCCAAGAGAGATAATTGTGATCAGAGGTGGAACTAGGGGAGGGTGTGAGCAGGGTCACTGCCCAGGGAGTAACCTGACTGGGGGCACGGAAATCTCATTTAGTGCATATGTTGCGGCACTGCATTGATTGACCGGTCAATCTGCACTGCTGCCTGTCACAGTGACATCCTGATCGGGCACTGTGATCAGCTATAGCACTGACCCAGGTGAGATAGTTCAGCACTTTACAAGGAGGGAACAGATGTTGTGGGTGACAGATGCTGGAGGTAGGCCAAGACTGTTGGCCAGAGTAACGTGGAGACTTACTGCACTCTGCATGCCCATCCTCTCCCTGACATCAGGGGAAGGAAGTGGCCCTGGGGTGTGTGTAGGTATGCCAGATGTCAGTGTATGCATAAGTAAGTATGCCTGTGTAGTGGGAGGTGTAGGGGCGTTAAGCTGGAGGACTTAAAACAGGCACAAAAGCACATAGATACCTCTGATTATACCGCACCAAATGCTGATAATATCATGCTGTAGCTGCACTTTACAGAAGATGATGCAGATGTCATCATTGGTTGGTGGGTTCATTAAATCAATCCATCATATCATAACCACACTGTGCATATGATGTACTGAATCAGTAACACCAGGAAGACATCTCCATGTTAGGAGTAGAGTTGAAGTTAACAGAATATGTCCAGCACTGTGGTGTGTAGCCCATAAATAATAATTGTGCACATTACCAGAACAACATACTGTCAACTGCAAGATCATTTTGCTGCTTGTAGCGTATGCTCATCCTGTACAGTGTTGTAGTAGATCCGTCTCTTCAGTGTTCACTGCAACAAAAGTAAGACATTGCATTAATATTACAGACGTTTGGGGGCTGAAATCTCACTTCGCTGCGGACAATTTCCCTTTGCATAAGATTCTTGTGATTATGTCAATGATGATCAATAACTGCATCATAACACAGCCGCTCTATACAGAAGATGTACTTGCTCTCATTGGTCATTGAGGTAATACGTCACACAATGTACAGATATAGCAAGGATTATTTCTCCCACTTGTGCATTATGGCATTATGATGGGAAATGTTGTGAGATTCTGCATTATCAGCATCACTGAATCTTTTGGAAATTAAGTGATATTCTATGTTTTAATGCAATATTATGGGTGATCAGCCGGTAAAATAATAATAGCTTGCTGTATCTGTAGCCATGCTCTACCCATGATGTGCTGAACCAATGACTGCAGAGAGATTCAGAGTGCTAAACATGACTGGAACGCATCTCTGAATAATGGGCAGCAAAGCAGTGCAGAATAGGAGGTGAAAGTATTTAAAATGGAAGATCCTTAGCAGCTGTGTGGAGAGTAGACAGTACAGACTGACCAAGTAAATGGTAAAAGGAGTAACTTCAACATTACTTGGCTTTGTTCTCCACATTGAAGCTTTCCTCCTCTTTAAATCACTAATACTGATGCCATGTGTAACCTGTACTGAGAGTTATATAATCTACTGGCCTAGATGAAACCATATGATGCAAACAGGATCCATCCCACTCCAGATTCATAGAATTTACCACCTCAACCTTTCATAACAATCACATAGAACTGCAGCTGTGCGCTACTGCACATGTTCTTGTTATGAATGGTAGTAGATGTGGTCCTTGGGTCTTTACTTCATACTGTAGCCACCCTCTACTCATGATGTATTGAATCAACGAAAACTTGCATGGTTCAGATCACAGGAAGGGGTAGAGTAGAGATGAAAATATTCAATGTGAAACCCGTAGCAGCCGGATTGTGTGGAGTCAATAAAACGACAAATACTAAATGGTAAATGAGAAATATACACATTGCTTATCTGTCTCTGTGTAGTAATTTTCCTTCTCTTCAACTGTCCTTCAAATTTTCTCTTTTGCAAGAAAAGGAACACATGGCTTCAATATTCACTTCTGTTCTGCAGTCATCCCTCCTGAAATAAAAGTTAAGCATTGCATTGTTATTATGATAATACATACAATAAACCTTGCTCCAAACCATTTGATGCAAAGCAAATCCACCTCCCACCCACAGCTGTGCTCCTTCTAGAGCATGCATGTCAAACTCCAGTCCTCGAGGGTCCCAAACAGGCCAGGTTTTCAGTAGGGATATCCTGAAAACCTGGCCTGTTTGCTGCCCTCGAGGACTGGAGTTTGACATCCTTGTTCTTGAGCTTCTACCACGCAAGTCATCCATGTGAGTGACACTGTACTGCAGTCCTGGTCTGCACACAATCTACTGAATCAATGACATCACACTGTAAAGGCAATCTACAAGATGTATTAGTTGTCCACACTTCCGAAATGTTACTTTTATGTCCAAATCACTTATTCCCATGACCTGATATTTGTATTTGTTATTTATAGGATTGTCACAAAGAGTTGATGAGGTCACCAAATGATAGTATGTAGAGAGAAAGAGAGATCTCAGAACAGAGCCCTGATGTATACCCACAGACAGATCAATAGAAGACGAAGACATGTTAGCAACAGAGATGGAGAATGTGTGACAGGAAAGTTATGATGAAAACCAGGATAGAACTGTGTTACGGATACCAAGAGAGAGTTTAGAATATGAAGGAGGAGAGTGATTGAGAGCATCAAAACGCAGCAGATAGATCAAGTAGGATTAGTAGGGAAAAGTGACCTTGGGAATTTGCTTTAAGCACAGTCTGTAGAACGAGCTGTACGAAAGGCAGGTTGTAAAGGATCCAGGAGGGAATGTGATTTAAGAATGTTGACATTCTAGCAATTAGGAGACAAACAGCAGGAGGGATACAGGGCGGTAGTTAGTAAGGCACATAGGGTGTAGGTTGTTTCTGAGAAAAGGGTGACCACTACAGGCTTAAAGTAAGAGGGTAAAGAGCCAGAGAATAGGGAGGAATTGAAGATGTGGGTGAGAGTGGGGACTAAGAGATGCAGTAAGGTGTGAGGGGATACGATCTAGAGGGCATGTGGTAGAGGGAGAAGAGAAGATGATTAGCTTCCAGCTCTGTAAGAGAAGAAAAGGAGTCAAATGCAGAAGGAGAATTAGGTAGAAGGAGAGAAGGGGGAAGGGACAGAAGGAATCTCCTTGTGGGTGGCATCCACCTTGCCTCTGAAGTAGTCAAATGCTTGAGGAGAAGTGAAGGAAGGATGGCAAGTGTGAGGAGAAGGTTAGTGGAGGGAGTCAAATACAGGGAAAAAAAGACAGCGTAAATTAAATTTGAGTGTTGATGAATGTGAAAAAAAAGTAGTGTGGTTTGGCCCCAGAGAGCAGCTTTATACAGGACTGGAGACATTTTTACTGTAGAAAAATCAAATATCAATTGTGTGATTTCCTTCATAGGCATTAAGAACAGCGAGTGGAAGTGTGATGAACATGTTTGGGAATTTAGCCAAGGGTGTGGGCTAGAGGGACAAGTGTGTCAGAGCCTAGAGGGGGCATATAGATAGGAGGATAGCATTGTAAGAGTTAATAAGATTGTTAGTTTAAGCGGAAAGAGAGAGAGAGCAGAGAGGTTAGAGTAGATGTCAGAGGAGAGTTTAATTAAGCAGAGGCAAATCAGTGGGACAGGTAAGATGGGGTGAGGGGAATGACTGATTGTGAATGATGAGAGCAGAAGAGGTCATGTACAACTAGAGCCTTGTTAGTCAGAGAACGGACATTCCAGATGGCATAGGAGAAGGGAAGAGAAAAGTAAGGAAAGGAATGTGGATTACATTAGATAGGTTAACACTCTTAGCAGGGAGGCAGAGGCAGGGAGGCCCGATGTGTATATGAGCAGGTTCAAGATTATAAGAGATATCCCACACATCAGCAAACATAGAAGGAGACACAGAGATAGGTGTAGAGAGAGACAGAGATAGCTCTATGTAGAGAGAGAGGGACGTAGAGAGAATGAGACAGATAGGCGCAGAGAGAGGGGGCGCAGAGAGAGGAGGCGCCAAAAGAGGGGGCGCAGAGAGAGGGGGCACAGAGAATAGGATATTAAAGAGTGCTTTTCATTGAGCAGTGCAGAAATAGCTGCAATAGAGGTCTGTACAAATGGTGCAGTGTGTAGACACATGCAAAGGTAGGGGAAGGAAAGAGGAGAACATGTGGATAAAAGCAGGAGTGTGGAAGTTAGAGAAATTAGAAAAGTTTAACAGAGGAGTGAGGAAACAGCAAGCAGAAAGAACAAGAGAGAGGTTACATTGGGATGACGTTCTGTGGTAAAGAGAAAATGCTAGGAGAGAGCTTTCAAATATTAGAGGACATGAATTGAGGGAGCAAATGTATAAATCAAAACCTGAGGGGGAGGTATAGCACGAAAGCTTGCACAGCAGATTATAGTCTTAATGTTGCGTGTACCTGTCAGGGTATTCAAGAAGTTAAATTCTCACAAGTGCAGAGTTCATGATGAAATGCTGAATCTAGTCCCCCTCCAATTTAATATAACTTTTCCATTCTTCATTACTGCAAAAAGCAAACAAAACAAAACCACATTGCATTACTATTTTCAAAATGGATTGAATGGCATATTCAACAGTGACTGTGTGATGCCAATATTCCCCACTCACTCGTAGTGAAGCACATATTGTACTAGTGTTGAAAGTAGGCCGGTAGAGTCAGGTACGCAGTACTGATAAAACAATAAGTGCCCGTCGTAAGTACCAGCTCCGCAACAGTGCGGGCATCACATTAGTGACGTGGATGAACATATATGGATAAGCCCATATTAAGGCATCACGTGACCAGAGCCGTCACTGACTGGGTATACGTAAAGACGCAGGGAGATGCAAGGAAAGGGAGGGAGAGAGACAGGGAGAAGATGTGAAACGGAGGAAGGCACGGATGGAGGGAGTTCTTCCGAGCTTCTGCGGGCCTCTCTCTTTCACTGGTGCATGCCGGGAGCTGGTCCCAACATCCACAAAGTGTGTGTGTATTATTGGTTGTATTTTATGGGGGTAGGAGGGTAGTGTGTATATTGTGTGTGTGGGAGTATTATATTGTGTGTAGAGGTGCAGAGGAGAGTACTAGATTGTGTATCTTGTGTAAGGGTGTTGTGTATATTGTGTTTGGAGCTATAATATTATTGGGGAGATTAGTATTGAGGAGGTATTATAGTGTGTATTGTGGGGAGTATTAGTGTGTGTATTGTTTGTGGGTGACAGATGCTGGGGGTATGCAGCAATCCCTGCACTGAGGTCCGAGGCGGCTCTGCATCGCTCGCACGCACTGTGGACGACCAAGCATGTGCCCATGATAATCATGGCCTTAGAGGGATGAGTGTGTCAGAGCCTAGAAGGGGTATATATATAATGGAGGAGGGAGGAGGAAGGAGGAGGAGGGAGGAGGAGATGATAGCATTGTAAAAGTTAACAAGATAGTTAGTTTAAGCAGAAAGTGAGGAGAGGTTAGAGATAAGGGTAGATGTCAGAGGAGAGAGTTCAATTAAGCTGAGGTATCGAGTAGGACAGGGGTGAGGGGAATGAGAGGTGGTGGATGAGAGCAGAAGAGGTCATGTACAAATAGACCTTGTTAGTCAGAGAGCAGTCATTCCAGAGGGCACGTGAGAAGTGAAGAGTAAAGTGAGACATGGAATGTGGATTACATTAGATGGGTTAATACGCTTAGCAGGGAGGTGGAGAGAGAGAGAGGCAAGAGGCAGAGAGTGGTGCAGGGGTTGAGGAAGAGATGTTGCATGTACCTTATCAGAACATTAAAGAACATCAATTCACACTGGTGCAGAGTTGATGATGAATCCAGTTCACCTCCAATTCAATTTTAACAGAAATGTTTCATTCTTCATTACTGAAAAAAAAGAAAAGTAAAAAACATTTCATTACTATTTTCAAAATGGATTGAATTCCCCCAACAATGACTATGTGTTACCAATATATCCCTCTCAGTCCCACTGCAGCATATACTGTACCAGTGTGAAAGTAGGAAGGTACACAGTACCGGTAAAACAATACGTGCCGGTACTATGCACCATATGAATTATAAGGGGATGTAAATCTCCCAGTCTCTCTCCATATCCGCAACAGAGCGGGCTCCGGTCAGTGGCATGGATGCCCATATATGGGTATGCTCATATTTGGGCATCCCATGTCACTGACCGGAGCCGGCTCTGAGTATAGGGATATATGCGGAGACGCAGAGGTGCAAGGAAATGGGAGGAGGCACGGTGAGAAACAGGGAGAGACCACAGGAAGATAGAGGGCAACAACTTCCACAAGGTACTTGTATGGGTATAATTGTTTGTATTTTGTGCAGAGGGGGTAATTTCAGATAAAATACAATTCTCCACCCTCTACGAAACAATTCCACTTTGTTCAGTAAGCCAGAAAGTCTTGGTCCCATGTGGACTGAATTTAATGCAAATAAGGTCCTTAATACACAAGTAAAGAATAAAGTTACTTATTCTCTACTGTAAGAAGTGCCACATTGCCCACTATTTGGGTCCTGTGCCCAGATTGTGACCATGCATGGCAGAGGTGAGATTCCCCCAACTCCAATTTGCTACACTCTCCAAGAGAGATAATTGTGATCAGAGGTGGAACTAGGGGAGGGTGTGAGCAGGGTCACTGCCCAGGGAGTAACCTGACTGGGGGCACGGAAATCTCATTTAGTGCATATGTTGCGGCACTGCATTGATTGACCGGTCAATCTGCACTGCTGCCTGTCACAGTGACATCCTGATCGGGCACTGTGATCAGCTATAGCACTGACCCAGGTGAGATAGTTCAGCACTTTACAAGGAGGGAACAGATGTTGTGGGTGACAGATGCTGGAGGTAGGCCAAGACTGTTGGCCAGAGTAACGTGGAGACTTACTGCACTCTGCATGCCCATCCTCTCCCTGACATCAGGGGAAGGAAGTGGCCCTGGGGTGTGTGTAGGTATGCCAGATGTCAGTGTATGCATAAGTAAGTATGCCTGTGTAGTGGGAGGTGTAGGGGCGTTAAGCTGGAGGACTTAAAACAGGCACAAAAGCACATAGATACCTCTGATTATACCGCACCAAATGCTGATAATATCATGCTGTAGCTGCACTTTACAGAAGATGATGCAGATGTCATCATTGGTTGGTGGGTTCATTAAATCAATCCATCATATCATAACCACACTGTGCATATGATGTACTGAATCAGTAACACCAGGAAGACATCTCCATGTTAGGAGTAGAGTTGAAGTTAACAGAATATGTCCAGCACTGTGGTGTGTAGCCCATAAATAATAATTGTGCACATTACCAGAACAACATACTGTCAACTGCAAGATCATTTTGCTGCTTGTAGCGTATGCTCATCCTGTACAGTGTTGTAGTAGATCCGTCTCTTCAGTGTTCACTGCAACAAAAGTAAGACATTGCATTAATATTACAGACGTTTGGGGGCTGAAATCTCACTTCGCTGCGGACAATTTCCCTTTGCATAAGATTCTTGTGATTATGTCAATGATGATCAATAACTGCATCATAACACAGCCGCTCTATACAGAAGATGTACTTGCTCTCAATGGTCATGGAGGTAATACGTCACACAATGTACAGATATAGCAAGGATTATTTCTCCCACTGGTGCATTATGGCATTATGATGGGAAATGTTGTGAGATTCTGCATTATCAGCATCACTGAATCTTTTGGAAATTAAGTGATATTCTATGTTTTAATGCAATATTATGGATGATCAGCCGGTAAAATAATAATAGCTTGCTGTATCTGTAGCCATGCTCTACCCATGATGTGCTGAACCAATGACTGCAGAGAGATTCAGAGTGGTAAACATGACTGGAACGCATCTCTGAATAATGGGCAGCAAAGCAGTGCAGAATAGGAGGTGAAAGTATTTAAAATGGAAGATCCTTAGCAGCTGTGTGGGGAGTAGACAGTACAGACTGACCAAGTAAATGGTAAAAGGAGTAACTTCAACATTACTTGGCTTTGTTCTCCACATTGAAGCTTTCCTCCTCTTTAAATCACTAATACTGATGCCATGTGTAACCTGTACTGAGAGTTATATAATCTACTGGCCTAGATGAAACCATATGATGCAAACAGGATCCATCCCACTCCAGATTCATAGAATTGAACCACCTCAACCTTTCATAACAATCACATAGAACTGCAGCTGTGCGCTACTGCACATGTTCTTGTTATGAATGGTAGTAGATGTGGTCCTTGGGTCTTTACTTCATACTGTAGCCACCCTCTACTCATGATGTATTGAATCAACGAAAACTTGCATGGTTCAGATCACAGGAAGGGGTAGAGTAGAGATGAAAATATTCAATGTGAAACCCGTAGCAGCCGGATTGTGTGGAGTCAATAAAACGACAAATACTAAATGGTAAATGAGAAATATACACATTGCTTATCTGTCTCTGTGTAGTAATTTTCCTTCTCTTCAACTGTCCTTCAAATTTTCTCTTTTGCAAGAAAAGGAACACATGGCTTCAATATTCACTTCTGTTCTGCAGTCATCCCTCCTGAAATAAAAGTTAAGCATTGCATTGTTATTATGATAATACATACAATAAACCTTGCTCCAAACCATTTGATGCAAAGCAAATCCACCCCCCACCCACAGCTGTGCTCCTTCTAGAGCATGCATGTCAAACTCCAGTCCTCGAGGGTCCCAAACAGGCCAGGTTTTCAGTAGGGATATCCTGAAAACCTGGCCTGTTTGCTGCCCTCGAGGACTGGAGTTTGACATCCTTGTTCTTGAGCTTCTACCACGCAAGTCATCCATGTGAGTGACACTGTACTGCAGTCCTGGTCTGCACACAATCTACTGAATCAATGACATCACACTGTAAAGGCAATCTACAAGATGTATTAGTTGTCCACACTTCCGAAATGTTACTTTTATGTCCAAATCACTTATTCCCATGACCTGATATTTGTATTTGTTATTTATAGGATTGTCACAAAGAGTTGATGAGGTCACCAAATGATAGTATGTAGAGAGAAAGAGAGATCTCAGAACAGAGCCCTGATGTATACCCACAGACAGATCAATAGAAGACGAAGACATGTTAGCAACAGAGATGGAGAATGTGTGACAGGAAAGTTATGATGAAAACCAGGATAGAACTGTGTTACGGATACCAAGAGAGAGTTTAGAATATGAAGGAGGAGAGTGATTGAGAGCATCAAACGCAGCAGATAGATCAAGTAGGATTAGTAGGGAAAAGTGACCTTGGGAATTTGCTTTAAGCACAGTCTGTAGAACGAGCTGTACGAAAGGCAGGTTGTAAAGGATCCAGGAGGGCATGTGATTTAAGAATGTTGACATTCTAGCAATTAGGAGACAAACAGCAGGAGGGATACAGGGCGGTAGTTAGTAAGGCACATAGGGTGTAGGTTGTTTCTGAGAAAAGGGTGACCACTACAGGCTTAAAGTAAGAGGGTAAAGAGCCAGAGAATAGGGAGGAATTGAAGATGTGGGTGAGAGTGGGGACTAAGAGATGCAGTAAGGTGTGAGGGGATACGATCTAGAGGGCATGTGGTAGAGGGAGAAGAGAAGATGATTAGCTTCCAGCTCTGTAAGAGAAGAAAAGGAGTCAAATGCAGAAGGAGAATTAGGTAGAAGGAGAGAAGGGGGAAGGGACAGAAGGAATCTCCTTGTGGGTGGCATCCACCTTGCCTCTGAAGTAGTCAAATGCTTGAGGAGAAGTGAAGGAAGGATGGCAAGTGTGAGGAGAAGGTTAGTGGAGGGAGTCAAATACAGGGGAAAAAAGACAGCGTAAATTAAATTTGTGTGTTGATGAATGTGGAAAAAAAAGTAGTGTGGTTTGGCCCCAGAGAGCAGCTTTATACAGGACTGGAGACATTTTTACTGTAGAAAAATCAAACATCAAGTGTGAGATTTCCTTCATAGGCATTAAGAACAGTGAGTGGAAGTGTGATGAACATGTTTGGGAATTTAGCCAAGGGTGTGGGTTAGAGGGACGTGTGTGTCAGAGCTTGAAGGGGCATATAGAGGATAGCATTGTAAGAGTTAATAAGATTGTCAGTTTAAGCAGAAAGAGAGAGAGAGAGCAGAGAGGTTAGAGTAGATGTCAGAGGAGAGTTTAATTAAGCAGAGGAAAATCAGTGGGACAGGTAAGATGGGGTGAGGGGAATGACTGATTGTGAATGATGAGAGCAGAAGAGGTCATGTACAACTAGAGCCTTGTTAGTCAGAGAACGGACATTCCAGAGGGCATAGGAGAAGGGAAGAGAAAAGTAAGGAAAGGAATGTGGATTACATTAGATAGGTTAACACTCTTAGCAGGGAGGCAGAGGCAGGGAGACCCGATGTGTATATGAGCAGGTTCAAGATTATAAGAGATATCCCACACATCAGCAAACATAGAAGGAGACACAGAGATAGGTGTAGAGAGAGACAGATGGGCGCAGAGAGAGAGGGGGCGCAGAGAGAGAGGGGGCGCAGAGAGAGAGGGGGCGCAGAGAGAGAGGGGGCGCAGAGAGAGAGGGGGCGCAGAGAGAGAGGGGGCGCAGAGAGAGAGGGGGCGCAGAGAGAGAGGGGGCGCAGAGAGAGAGGGGGCGCAGAGAGAGAGGGGGCGCAGAGAGAGAGGGGGCGCAGAGAGAGGGGGCGCAGAGAATAGGATGTACATGAGTGCTTTTCATTGAGCAGTGCAGAAATAGCTGCAATAGAGGTCTGTACAAATGGTGCAGTGTGTAGACACATGCAAAGGTAGGGGAAGGAAAGAGGAGAACATGTGGATAAAAGCAGGAGTGTGGAAGTTAGAGAAATTAGAAAAGTTTAACAGAAAAGTGAGGAAACAGCAAGCAGAGAGAACAAGAGAGAGGTTACATTGGGATGACGTTCTGTGGTAGAGAGAAAATGCTAGGAGAGAGCTTTCAAATATTAGAGGACATGACTTGAGGGAGCAAATGTATAAATCAAAACCTGAGGGGGAGGTATAGCACGAAAGCTTGCACAGCAGATTATAGTCTTAAAGTTGCGTGTACCTCTCAGGGCATTCAAGAAGGTAAATTCTCACAAGTGCAGAGTTCATGATGAAATGCTGAATCCAGTTCCCCTCCAATTTAATTTTAATATAACTTATCCATTCTTCATTACTGCAAAAAGCAAACAAAACAAAACCACATTGCATTACTATTTTCAAAATGGATTGAATGGCATATTCAACAGTGACTGTGTGATGCCAATATTCCCCACTCACTCGTAGTGAAGCACTTATTGTACTAGTGTTGAAAGTAGGCCGGTAGAGTCAGGTACGCAGTACTGAAAAAACAATAAGTGCGCGTCGTAAGTACCAGCTCCGCAACAGTGCGGGCATCACATTAGTGACGTGGATGAACATATATGGATAAGCCCATATTAAGGCATCACGTGACCAGAGCCGTCACTGACTGGGTATACGTAAAGACGCAGGGAGATGCAAGGAAAGGGAGGGAGAGAGACAGGGAGAAGATGTGAAACGGAGGAAGGCACGGATGGAGGGAGTTCTTCCGAGCTTCTGCGGGCCTCTCTCTTTCACTGGTGCATGCCGGGAGCTGGTCCCAACATCCACAAAGTGTGTGTGTATTATTGGTTGTATTTTATGGGGGTAGGAGGGTAGTGTGTATATTGTGTGTGTGGGAGTATTATATTGTGTGTAGAGGTGCAGAGGAGAGTACTAGATTGTGTATCTTGTGTAAGGGTGTTGTGTATATTGTGTTTGGAGCTATAATATTATTGGGGAGATTAGTATTGAGGAGGTATTATAGTGTGTATTGTGGGGAGTATTAGTGTGTGTATTGTTTGTGGGTGACAGATGCTGGGGTATGCAGCAATCCCTGCACTGAGGTCCGAGGCGGCTCTGCATCGCTCGCACGCACTGTGGATGACCAAGCATGTGCCCATGATAATCATGGCCTTAGAGGGATGAGTGTGTCAGAGCCTAGAAGGGGCATATAAATATATAATGGAGGAGGGAGGAGGGAGGAGGAGGAGATGATAGCATTGTAAAAGTTAACAAGATAGTTAGTTTAAGCAGAAAGTGAGGAGAGGTTAGAGATAAGGGTAGATGTCAGAGGAGAGAGTTCAATTAAGCTGAGGTATCGAGTAGGACAGGGGTGAGGGGAATGAGAGGTGGTGGATGATGAGAGCAGAAGAGGTCATGTACAAATAGACCTTGTTAGTCAGAGAGCAGTCATTCCAGAGGGCACGTGAGAAGTGAAGAGTAAAGTGAGACATGGAATGTGGATTACATTAGATGGGTTAATACGCTTAGCAGGGAGGTGGAGAGAGAGAGGCAAGAGGCAGAGAGTGGTGCAGGGGTTGAGGAAGAGATGTTGCATGTACCTTATCAGAACATTAAAGAACATCAATTCACACTGGTGCAGAGTTGATGATGAATCCAGTTCACCTCCAATTCAATTTTAACAGAAATGTTTCATTCTTCATTACTGAAAAAAAAGAAAAGTAAAAAACATTTCATTACTATTTTCAAAATGGATTGAATTCCCCCAACAATGACTATGTGTTACCAATATATCCCTCTCAGTCCCACTGCAGCATATACTGTACCAGTGTGAAAGTAGGAAGGTACACAGTACCGGTAAAACAATACGTGCCGGTACTATGCACCATATGAATTATAAGGGGATGTAAATCTCCCAGTCTCTCTCCATATCCGCAACAGAGCGGGCTCCGGTCAGTGGCATGGATGCCCATATATGGGTATGCTCATATTTGGGCATCCCATGTCACTGACCGGAGCCGGCTCTGAGTATAGGGATATATGCGGAGACGCAGAGGTGCAAGGAAATGGGAGGAGGCACGGTGAGAAACAGGGAGAGACCACAGGAAGATAGAGGGCAACAACTTCCACAAGGTACTTGTATGGGTATAATTGTTTGTATTTTGTGCAGAGGGGGTAATTTCAGATAAAATACAATTCTCCACCCTCTACGAAACAATTCCACTTTGTTCAGTAAGCCAGAAAGTCTTGGTCCCATGTGGACTGAATTTAATGCAAATAAGGTCCTTAATACACAAGTAAAGAATAAAGTTACTTATTCTCTACTGTAAGAAGTGCCACATTGCCCACTATTTGGGTCCTGTGCCCAGATTGTGACCATGCATGGCAGAGGTGAGATTCCCCCAACTCCAATTTGCTACACTCTCCAAGAGAGATAATTGTGATCAGAGGTGGAACTAGGGGAGGGTGTGAGCAGGGTCACTGCCCAGGGAGTAACCTGACTGGGGGCACGGAAATCTCATTTAGTGCATATGTTGCGGCACTGCATTGATTGACCGGTCAATCTGCACTGCTGCCTGTCACAGTGACATCCTGATCGGGCACTGTGATCAGCTATAGCACTGACCCAGGTGAGATAGTTCAGCACTTTACAAGGAGGGAACAGATGTTGTGGGTGACAGATGCTGGAGGTAGGCCAAGACTGTTGGCCAGAGTAACGTGGAGACTTACTGCACTCTGCATGCCCATCCTCTCCCTGACATCAGGGGAAGGAAGTGGCCCTGGGGTGTGTGTAGGTATGCCAGATGTCAGTGTATGCATAAGTAAGTATGCCTGTGTAGTGGGAGGTGTAGGGGCGTTAAGCTGGAGGACTTAAAACAGGCACAAAAGCACATAGATACCTCTGATTATACCGCACCAAATGCTGATAATATCATGCTGTAGCTGCACTTTACAGAAGATGATGCAGATGTCATCATTGGTTGGTGGGTTCATTAAATCAATCCATCATATCATAACCACACTGTGCATATGATGTACTGAATCAGTAACACCAGGAAGACATCTCCATGTTAGGAGTAGAGTTGAAGTTAACAGAATATGTCCAGCACTGTGGTGTGTAGCCCATAAATAATAATTGTGCACATTACCAGAACAACATACTGTCAACTGCAAGATCATTTTGCTGCTTGTAGCGTATGCTCATCCTGTACAGTGTTGTAGTAGATCCGTCTCTTCAGTGTTCACTGCAACAAAAGTAAGACATTGCATTAATATTACAGACGTTTGGGGGCTGAAATCTCACTTCGCTGCGGACAATTTCCCTTTGCATAAGATTCTTGTGATTATGTCAATGATGATCAATAACTGCATCATAACACAGCCGCTCTATACAGAAGATGTACTTGCTCTCAATGGTCATGGAGGTAATACGTCACACAATGTACAGATATAGCAAGGATTATTTCTCCCACTGGTGCATTATGGCATTATGATGGGAAATGTTGTGAGATTCTGCATTATCAGCATCACTGAATCTTTTGGAAATTAAGTGATATTCTATGTTTTAATGCAATATTATGGATGATCAGCCGGTAAAATAATAATAGCTTGCTGTATCTGTAGCCATGCTCTACCCATGATGTGCTGAACCAATGACTGCAGAGAGATTCAGAGTGGTAAACATGACTGGAACGCATCTCTGAATAATGGGCAGCAAAGCAGTGCAGAATAGGAGGTGAAAGTATTTAAAATGGAAGATCCTTAGCAGCTGTGTGGGGAGTAGACAGTACAGACTGACCAAGTAAATGGTAAAAGGAGTAACTTCAACATTACTTGGCTTTGTTCTCCACATTGAAGCTTTCCTCCTCTTTAAATCACTAATACTGATGCCATGTGTAACCTGTACTGAGAGTTATATAATCTACTGGCCTAGATGAAACCATATGATGCAAACAGGATCCATCCCACTCCAGATTCATAGAATTGAACCACCTCAACCTTTCATAACAATCACATAGAACTGCAGCTGTGCGCTACTGCACATGTTCTTGTTATGAATGGTAGTAGATGTGGTCCTTGGGTCTTTACTTCATACTGTAGCCACCCTCTACTCATGATGTATTGAATCAACGAAAACTTGCATGGTTCAGATCACAGGAAGGGGTAGAGTAGAGATGAAAATATTCAATGTGAAACCCGTAGCAGCCGGATTGTGTGGAGTCAATAAAACGACAAATACTAAATGGTAAATGAGAAATATACACATTGCTTATCTGTCTCTGTGTAGTAATTTTCCTTCTCTTCAACTGTCCTTCAAATTTTCTCTTTTGCAAGAAAAGGAACACATGGCTTCAATATTCACTTCTGTTCTGCAGTCATCCCTCCTGAAATAAAAGTTAAGCATTGCATTGTTATTATGATAATACATACAATAAACCTTGCTCCAAACCATTTGATGCAAAGCAAATCCACCTCCCACCCACAGCTGTGCTCCTTCTAGAGCATGCATGTCAAACTCCAGTCCTCGAGGGTCCCAAACAGGCCAGGTTTTCAGTAGGGATATCCTGAAAACCTGGCCTGTTTGCTGCCCTCGAGGACTGGAGTTTGACATCCTTGTTCTTGAGCTTCTACCACGCAAGTCATCCATGTGAGTGACACTGTACTGCAGTCCTGGTCTGCACACAATCTACTGAATCAATGACATCACACTGTAAAGGCAATCTACAAGATGTATTAGTTGTCCACACTTCCGAAATGTTACTTTTATGTCCAAATCACTTATTCCCATGACCTGATATTTGTATTTGTTATTTATAGGATTGTCACAAAGAGTTGATGAGGTCACCAAATGATAGTATGTAGAGAGAAAGAGAGATCTCAGAACAGAGCCCTGATGTATACCCACAGACAGATCAATAGAAGACGAAGACATGTTAGCAACAGAGATGGAGAATGTGTGACAGGAAAGTTATGATGAAAACCAGGATAGAACTGTGTTACGGATACCAAGAGAGAGTTTAGAATATGAAGGAGGAGAGTGATTGAGAGCATCAAACGCAGCAGATAGATCAAGTAGGATTAGTAGGGAAAAGTGACCTTGGGAATTTGCTTTAAGCACAGTCTGTAGAACGAGCTGTACGAAAGGCAGGTTGTAAAGGATCCAGGAGGGCATGTGATTTAAGAATGTTGACATTCTAGCAATTAGGAGACAAACAGCAGGAGGGATATAGGGCGGTAGTTAGTAAGGCACATAGGGTGTAGGTTGTTTCTGAGAAAAGGGTGACCACTACAGGCTTAAAGTAAGAGGGTAAAGAGCCAGAGAATAGGGAGGACTTGAAGATGTGGGTGAGAGTGGGGACTAAGAGATGCAGTAAGGTGTGAGGGGATACGATCTAGAGGGCATGTGGTAGAGGGAGAAGAGAAGATGATTAGCTTCCAGCTCTGTAAGAGAAGAAAAGGAGTCAAATGCAGAAGGAGAATTAGGTAGAAGGAGAGAAGGGGGAAGGGACAGAAGGAATCTCCTTGTGGGTGGCATCCACCTTGCCTCTGAAGTAGTCAAATGCTTGAGGAGAAGTGAAGGAAGGATGGCAAGTGTGAGAAGAAGGTTAGTGGAGGGAGTCAAATACAGGGGAAAAAAGACAGCGTAAATTAAATTTGTGTGTTGATGAATGTGGAAAAAAAAGTAGTGTGGTTTGGCCCCAGAGAGCAGCTTTATACAGGACTGGAGACATTTTTACTGTAGAAAAATCAAACATCAAGTGTGAGATTTCCTTCATAGGCATTAAGAACAGTGAGTGGAAGTGTGATGAACATGTTTGGGAATTTAGCCAAGGGTGTGGGTTAGAGGGACGTGTGTGTCAGAGCTTGAAGGGGCATATAGAGGATAGCATTGTAAGAGTTAATAAGATTGTCAGTTTAAGCAGAAAGAGAGAGAGAGAGCAGAGAGGTTAGAGTAGATGTCAGAGGAGAGTTTAATTAAGCAGAGGAAAATCAGTGGGACAGGTAAGATGGGGTGAGGGGAATGACTGATTGTGAATGATGAGAGCAGAAGAGGTCATGTACAACTAGAGCCTTGTTAGTCAGAGAACGGACATTCCAGATGGCATAGGAGAAGGGAAGAGAAAAGTAAGGAAAGGAATGTGGATTACATTAGATAGGTTAACACTCTTAGCAGGGAGGCAGAGGCAGGGAGACCCGATGTGTATATGAGCAGGTTCAAGATTATAAGAGATATCCCACACATCAGCAAACATAGAAGGAGACACAGAGATAGGTGTAGAGAGAGACAGATAGGCGCAGAGAGAGAGGGGGCGCAGAGAGAGAGGGGGCGCAGAGAGAGAGGGGGCGCAGAGAGAGAGGGGGCGCAGAGAGAGAGGGGGCGCAGAGAGAGAGGGGGCGCAGAGAGAGAGGGGGCGCAGAGAGAGAGGGGGCGCAGAGAGAGAGGGGGCGCAGAGAGAGGGGGCGCAGAGAATAGGATGTACATGAGTGCTTTTCATTGAGCAGTGCAGAAATAGCTGCAATAGAGGTCTGTACAAATGGTGCAGTGTGTAGACACATGCAAAGGTAGGGGAAGGAAAGAGGAGAACATGTGGATAAAAGCAGGAGTGTGGAAGTTAGAGAAATTAGAAAAGTTTAACAGAAAAGTGAGGAAACAGCAAGCAGAGAGAACAAGAGAGAGGTTACATTGGGATGACGTTCTGTGGTAGAGAGAAAATGCTAGGAGAGAGCTTTCAAATATTAGAGGACATGACTTGAGGGAGCAAATGTATAAATCAAAACCTGAGGGGGAGGTATAGCACGAAAGCTTGCACAGCAGATTATAGTCTTAAAGCTGCGTGTACCTCTCAGGGCATTCAAGAAGGTAAATTCTCACAAGTGCAGAGTTCATGATGAAATGCTGAATCCAGTTCCCCTCCAATTTAATTTTAATATAACTTATCCATTCTTCATTACTGCAAAAAGCAAACAAAACAAAACCACATTGCATTACTATTTTCAAAATGGATTGAATGGCATATTCAACAGTGACTGTGTGATGCCAATATTCCCCACTCACTCGTAGTGAAGCACTTATTGTACTAGTGTTGAAAGTAGGCCGGTAGAGTCAGGTACGCATTACTGAAAAAACAATAAGTGCGCGTCGTAAGTACCAGCTCCGCAACAGTGCGGGCATCACATTAGTGACGTGGATGAACATATATGGATAAGCCCATATTAAGGCATCACGTGACCAGAGCCGTCACTGACTGGGTATACGTAAAGACGCAGGGAGATGCAAGGAAAGGGAGGGAGAGAGACAGGGAGAAGATGTGAAACGGAGGAAGGCACGGATGGAGGGAGTTCTTCCGAGCTTCTGCGGGCCTCTCTCTTTCACTGGTGCATGCCGGGAGCTGGTCCCAACATCCACAAAGTGTGTGTGTATTATTGGTTGTATTTTATGGGGGTAGGAGGGTAGTGTGTATATTGTGTGTGTGGGAGTATTATATTGTGTGTAGAGGTGCAGAGGAGAGTACTAGATTGTGTATCTTGTGTAAGGGTGTTGTGTATATTGTGTTTGGAGCTATAATATTATTGGAGAGATTAGTATTGAGGAGGTATTATAGTGTGTATTGTGGGGAGTATTAGTGTGTGTATTGTTTGTGGGTGACAGATGCTGGGGTATGCAGCAATCCCTGCACTGAGGTCCGAGGCGGCTCTGCATCGCTCGCACGCACTGTGGATGACCAAGCATGTGCCCATGATAATCATGGCCTTAGAGGGATGAGTGTGTCAGAGCCTAGAAGGGGCATATAAATATATAATGGAGGAGGGAGGAGGGAGGAGGAGGAGATGATAGCATTGTAAAAGTTAACAAGATAGTTAGTTTAAGCAGAAAGTGAGGAGAGGTTAGAGATAAGGGTAGATGTCAGAGGAGAGAGTTCAATTAAGCTGAGGTATCGAGTAGGACAGGGGTGAGGGGAATGAGAAGTGGTGGATGATGAGAGCAGAATAGGTCATGTACAAATAGACCTTGTTAGTCAGAGAGCAGACATTCCAGAGGGCACGTGAGAAGTGAAGAGTAAAGTGAGACATGGAATGTGGATTACATTAGATGGGTTAATACGCTTAGCAGGGAGGTGGAGAGAGAGAGGCAAGAGGCAGAGAGTGGTGTAGGGGTTGAGGAAGAGATGTTGCATGTACCTTATCAGAACATTAAAGAACATCAATTCACACTGGTGCAGAGTTGATGATGATTCCAGTTCACCTCCAATTCAATTTTAACAGAACTTTTTCATTCTTCATTACTGCAAAAAAAAAAGTATAAAACATTGCATTACTATTTTCAAAATGGATTGAATTCCCCCAACAATAACTATGTGTTACCAATATATCCCTCTCAGTCCCACTGCAGCACATACTGTACCAGTGTGAAAGTAGGAAGGTACACAGTAACGGTAAAACAATACGTGCCGGTACTATGCACCATATGAATTATAAGGGGATGTAAATCTCCCAGTCTCTCTGCATATCCGCAACAGAGTGGGCTCCGGTCAGTGGCATGGATGCCCATGTATGGATATGCTCATATTTGGGCATCCCATGTCACTGACCGGAGCCGGCTCTGAGTATAGGGATATATGCGGAGACGCAGAGGTGCAAGGAAATGGGAGGAGGCACGGTGAGAAACAGGGAGAGACCACAGGAAGATAGAGGGCAACAACTTCCACAAGGTACATGTATGTGTATAATTGTTTGTATTTTGTGCAGAGGGGGTAATTTCAGATAAAATACAATTCTCCACCCTCTACGAAACAATTCCACTTTGTTCAGTAAGCCAGAAAGTCTTGGTCCCATGGGGACTGAATTTTAATGCAAATAAGGTCCTTAATACACAAGTAAAGAATATAGTTACTTATTCTCTACTGTAAGAAGTGCCACATTGCCCACTATTTGGGTCCTGTGCCCAGATTGTGACCATGCATGGCAGAGGTGAGATTCCACCAACACCAATTTGCTACACTCTCCAAGAGAGATAATTGTGGTCAGAGGTGGAACTAGGGGAGGGGGTGAGCAGGGTCACTGCCCAGGGAGTAACCTGACAGGGGGCACGGAAATCTCATTTACTGCATATGGTGCGGCACTGCATTGATTGACCGGTCAATCTGCACTGCTGCCTGTCACAGTGACATCATGATCGGGCACTGTGATCAGCTATAGCACTGACCCAGGTGAGATAGTTCAGCACTTTACAAGGAGGGAACAGATGTTGTGGGTGACAGATGCTGGGGGTAGGCCAAGACTGTTGGCCAGAGTAACGTGGAGACTTACTGCACTCTGCATGCCCATCCTCTCCCTGACATCAGGGGAAGGAAGTGGCCCTGGGGTGTGTGTAGGTATGCCAGATGTCAGTGTATGCATAAGTAAGTATGTCTGTGTAGTGGGAGGTGTAGGGGCGTTAAGCTGGAGGACTTAAAACAGGCACACATCTCACTTCGCTGCGGACAATTTCCCTTTGCATAAGATTCTTGTGATTATGTCAATGATGATCAATAACTGCATCATAACACAGCCGCTCTATACAGAAGATGTACTTGCTATCAATGGTCATGGAGGTAATACGTCACACAATGTACAGATATAGCAAGGATTATTTCTTCCTCTGGTGCATTATGGCATTATGATGGGAAATGTTGTGAGATTCTGCATTATCAGCATCACTGAATCTTTTGGAAATTAAGTGATATTCTATGTTTTAATGCAATATTATGGATGATCAGCCGGTAAAATAATAAAAGCTTTCTGTATCTGTAGCCATGCTCTACCCATGATGTGCTGAATCAATGACTGCAGAGAGATTCAGAGTGGTAAACATGACTGGAACGCATGTCTAAATAATGGGCAGCAAAGCAGTGCAGAATAGGAGGTGAAAGTATTTAAAATGGAAGACCCTTAGCAGCTGTGTGTGGAGTAGACAGTACAGACTGACCAAGTAAATGGTAAAAGGAGTAACTTCAACATTACTTGGCTTTGTTCTCCACATTGAAGCTTTCCTCCTCTTTACATCACTAATACTGATGCCATGTGTAACCTGTACTGAGAGTTATATAATCTACTGGCCTAGATGAAACCATGTGATGCAAACATGGTCCATCCCACACCAGATTCATAGAATTGAACCACCTCAACCTTTCATAACAATCACATAGAACTGCAGCTGTGCGCTACTGCACATGTTCTTGTTATGAATGGTAGTAGATGTGGTCCTTGGGTCTTTACTTCATACTGTAGCCACACTCTACTCATGATGTATTGAATCAATGAAAACTTGCATGGTTCAGATCACAGGAAGGGGTAGAGTAGAGATGAAAATGTTCAATGTGAAACCCGTAGCAGCCGGATTGTGTGGAGTCAATAAAACGACAAATACTAAATGGTAAATGAGAAATATACACATTGCTTATCTGTCTCTGTGTAGTAATTTTCATTCTGTTCAACTGTCCTTCAAATTTTCTCTTTTGCAAGAAAAGGAACACATGGCTTCAATATTCACTTCTGTTCTGCAGTCATCCCTCCTTAAATAAAAGTTAAGCATTGCATTGTTATTATGATAATACATACAATAAACCTTGCTCCAAACCATTTGATGCAAAGCAAATCCACCTCCCACCCACAGCTGTGCTCCGTCTAGAGCATGCATGTCAAACTCCAGTCCTCGAGGGTCCCAAACAGGCCAGGTTTTCAGTAGGGATATCCTGGAAACCTGGCCTGTTTGCTGCCCTCGAGGACTGGAGTTTGACATCCTTGTTCTTGAGCTTCTACCACGCAAGTCATCCATGTGAGTGACACTGTACTGCAGTCCTGGTCTGCACACAATCTACTGAATCAATGACATCACACTGTAAAGGCAATCTACAAGATGTATTAGTTGTCCACACTTCCGAAATGTTACTTTTATGTCCAAATCACTTATTCCCATGACCTGATATTTGTATTTGTTATTTATAGGATTTTCACATGTATTACTACTGTGAAACGCTATATACATTAATAGTGCTATATAAATAAATACATACACATTTATATATAATAATAATAACAGCATGTTCTTTTAAAGCGCTGCTAGTTTTACGTAGCGCTATACAGAGACATTTTGCAGACACAAGTCCCTGCCCCATAGAGCTTACAATCTATGACATTGGTGCCTGAGGCACAGAGGATATGAAGTGACTTGCCCAAGGTCACACACACACAAATATATATACATAAATATATACACACACACACACACACACACACACACACACACACACACATATATACATAAATATATACATATATATACACACACACACACACACACACACACACATATATATGAAAACTAACACAGAAAAAAAGAATCCCCTGAATAGCACTCTAACATACACAAATTGTATCAATAAAGGTTTATTAATCACATACACATAAATGGTTAAAATGAGGAGCAGTGGTGACCTACAAAGCTGTTATAAACTGAACCTTAAGGTGTGGGGAAAAATGCTACACTGCAGTAATAAGTACAAAGTATGTAAATAAAGTGTAGAGGCAAGAAATATATGGAAATGAGAACACTCAGACCGGCCGGTCAAGTACTACCTAAGTTGAAGCCCCCTGTGTGAAGTGCTTGTATGAAACTAGTGTATAACTAACAAGCAAATGCTTGTCCGGGGGCTTAACATATAGACAGTTGATAGATGTATTTGAAGTTGCATATTCTGTGCCGTGGATTAATCAGTATACTGAAAGCAACTGAGGATGGTACAGTAGCTGTGATAGGTTGGCCTCATAGCTCCTCCTTCAATGGAGGACTCGGCTCACGGAGCACTTAAATCCCTAAATGCCCACAGAAAAAAATAAGCATGCAGTACTTAAAGTGAAAGTAAAATGAGAAATGAAATAAAATAAACACACACATTGAAAAATCACTCACCCGACTGAGAGCGCCTTCTACAGAGCGCTGTACCACTGCTCAGCTAGCAGCTAAAACTGTCTCATTTTCCCACCATTGAAGTTTACACATGTCCACGCCCCACTCTAACAAGACGCTGTGTACGGAAGCTCGCAGGAGACAAACTAGTGAGAGAAGGTGTAGCTGCTAGCCACACTCCACGAGGTGCATTGTGGGAAATGTAGTTCTTTGCCTTTTAGCTTCTCTGACTGGTTACTGATCACGTGATGTCACTAGGGGCGGGATTAGTGTGTTGCAATGTAACGGCCCGGCTGTATGATTGTCACAGAAGGGGGGAGCCTGAGAATGTCACGGATTTAATTACACATGTAATGATGTAATAACACAGCCATGAACTAAGACAGTATACATATGGTCATGTGATATTTATAATGCATTTATTAACATTATTGTGTGGATTTGGGCTGAATTAAACTTGTATGGGATTGTCACTTTAATATCACAGTACCACTACTGTTTTAACACTTATAATGACCTCCTGATTACAGATTATTAGGGACAGACTTAAAAAGGCCTGTGTAAATATTTATTATAGAGTGGCCTCTTTACTTTATAATATCAGGGAGTATCAGACAGGCCTGTGTTTATTTTTAATATACATTAGGGTGACCTGACTCCAGATTATTGGCCTTTCCCTCTGACAAATGCATATTTTCCTATACTGTGTTAATTTTGTTAGAACAAAATAAATATTCATGCGCTAAATGACAGTACCAGTGTGAGTCCCAATAAGAAGTAGTGAGGTAAAAAACCATGGTACCAGCAACATATGTAACTGATGGGGAGGGTGCTAAAATATATGGAGTGTGGCGTCCTGATTGCTAAATGAGGTGTATTATATCATAAGTGCATATAACAATATCCCTCATAGCAATCTATTAAGAACCAACAAGAACTAGGTAGCACAATAATCAGTGCTGCAGTTATAGCCTAATAATAAGTATATATATATATATATATATATATATATATATATATATATATATACAGTGTTCGACAAACCTATACATTTGCTCGCCCCGGGCGAGTGGATTTAACCCCCGGGCGAGTAAATATTGGCCCAAGCAGCACACGTTTGGTACTAGGTGGCGAGTAGATTTTTTTGTGTGGCGAGTAGATTTTTTGGTGATTTGTCAACCACTGTATATATATATTGTGACAAACGGCTTACTCCGGGGCTCCGTCGTTTGTCCGGGACTGTTTAGAACACGGTCTTTTAGGGTAGGTTAAATGATGAGGCGTCACGTACTGTTCCTTTAAACAGGCTATGCCTGGTTTATTCAGTCCCAGGCACTGAGACTGCCACAGTGCATACAACAGAAAACAGATCAAAACAAAAGCTGCTCACCTGAGCGATAACTTAACTTAGATATCCCTGACTCAGGGTTGGAAGTGGCTTTTCCACTTCCAACATCAAAACATGGTACTTTTGCAGTCTTACACAAATGAACAGAAAGATTGAACCTGTTTGGGGAAGAGGCTTCTCCCCTCTGTAGTTCAGCAGCCTTCCAGCCTCCTGGCTCTTGTGGGGAGACCAGAGCAAACAGGAAATCAGTCTTTCATACCTGATTCCTAATTAGCATGACAGGTGACAGAAATCAGGCAGCAGACAAACTCTGGTCTGGATCTCTCATCCCTCAGTTCCAGCGCTTGCCAAACTGTGGGATGGAGTGTATGTATTATAAGGTTGCACTCCCAGGCCAAACAGGATAGAAACTGTCTAGTATCCTGGGAGCCCTATATACGGAATTTATTACCATCCCCTGGTTTCTGTCACATATCCTCCCCCCCAGCTCAGACCTCGAGGGATGAGCGACCATGGATATTAGGGAGTGCATCCTTGACAACCCGTCAGCATTGCCATGTTTGTGCCCTGACCTGTGTTCCACAGAAAATTTAAAGGGTTGTAGGCTTAGGAACCACCTGGTCACTCTAGCATTCTTTTCCCTGTTTTGACACATCCAGGTAAGGGGTGCATGATCTGTGACCAACCGGAATTTTCTCCCCAACAGGTAGTATTTGAGCGTCTCTACAGCCCACTTTATTGCGAGACACTCTTTCTCTACTATGGAGTAATTTTTCTCCTGGGGATTTAGTTTCCTACTTAAATAAAGGATGGGGTGCTCCTCACCTTGAGACTCCTGGGAGAGTACCGCCCCCAGCCCTACCTCAGATGCGTCGGTTTGGACTACGAACTCTTTGGAGAAGTCAGGTGTGACCAACACTGGTTGGGCACAGAGAGCTTCTTTCAGGCTTCTAAAGGCCTGTTCGGTTTCGGGGGACCACTTTACCATTAGCGGTCCTCTTGCTTTTGTGAGGTCAGTTAGTGGGGTTGCCTTAGTTGCAAAATTGGGAATAAACCTTCTATAGTACCCAATTAAGCCCAAAAAGGTCCTTACTTGTTTTTTTGTAACTGGCCTTGGCCAATTTTGTATCGCCTCCACTTTGAGTGTTTGGGGTTTGAGTAAACCTCTGCCAATAGAATATCCCAGATACTTGGCCTCCTCCAGACCAATAGTGCATTTAGCGGGGTTAGCAGTTAGTCCAGCAGACCGGACTGCGTCAAGCACAGCTTGGACCTTTGGAAGGTGGGATTGCCAATCTTCACTATGGATTACCACATCATCCAGGTAGGCAGCAGCATACCGAGCATGTGGTTTTAAAATTTTATCCATCATTCTTTGGAATGTGGCGGGAGCTCCATGTAAGCCAAAAGGCAACACCTTATACTGAAAGAGGCCGTCTGGGGTTGAGAAGGCTGTCTTTTCTTTTGCCCTTTCTGTGAGGGGAACCTGCCAGTACCCTTTTGTTAGGTCTAGGGTTGTGAGATATCGGGCTTTGCCCAGTCTCTCTACAAGTTCATCTACCCTGGGCATAGGATAAGTATCAAATTTTGACACCGCGTTTAGTTTCCGGTAGTCATTACAAAACCTTGTTGTACCATCTGGCTTTGGGACTAAGACTATAGGGCTGTTCCACCCACTTTGGGATTCCTCAATTACACCTAGTTTTAGCATTTTTTTAACCTCTAAACTTATAGCCTTTCTTTTGGCCTCTGGGATTCGGTACGGTTTAAGGTTAACTCGGACCCCCGGTTCAGAGACTAAGTCATGTTCAATTACGCTAGTTCTACCTGGCCGTATAGAGAAGATATCTTTGTTTCTTTTCACTAAATTCTGAACCTCTCGTTTCTGATGAACAGACAGTGTTTCAGCTATGCTAACCTCTGGGTCAGTTTCTTGATTCTCTGACGGACCTGGGGGTACTAGGGTTAACAAGACTTCTCTATCTTTCCAGGGCTTGAGTAGGTTTATATGGTAAATTTGCTCAGGTTTCCTCCTACCTGGCTGTCTTACCTTATAATTTACTTCTCCCACTCTTTCCAAGACCTCATATGGCCCATGCCATTTAGCAAGGAATTTACTCTCCACGGTGGGAACCAGAACTAGTACCCTATCACCTGGAGAAAAAATTCTGACCCTAGCACCCTTATTATATGTATTCCTCTGTGCTTCTTGAGCTTTCTCCATGTGTTCCCTCACTATGGGTAGGACTGCAGCAATGCGGTCCTGCATCTGGGCAACATGCTCTATTACACTTCTGTAAGGGGTAACCTCGTGTTCCCAAGTCTCTTTGGCTATATCCAGTAAGCCCCTTGGGTGTCGGCCATACAATAGTTCAAACGGGGAGAAGCCTGTGGATGATTGGGGAACTTCCCTAATGGCAAATAACAGGTACGGTAACAAACAATCCCAGTTTTTCCCATCTTTATCAACCGCCCGCCGTAACATGCTCTTTAAGGTTTTATTGAACCTTTCCACTAAACCATCTGTTTGTGGATGATAGACTGAGGTTCTGAGATGCTTGATTTTTAGGAGTTTACATAGCTCTTTCGTTACTTGGGACATAAATGGTGTTCCCTGGTCAGATAGAATCTCTTTAGGAATCCCGACCCGGGAAAACAGAACTACTAACTCTTTTGCTATGTTTTTAGCTGAGGTGCTACGTAGGGGAACTGCCTCCGGATATCGGGTGGCATAATCTAATATTACCAATATATGCTGATGTCCCCTAGCAGACTTTATTAGGGGTCCTACTAGATCCATAGCAATCCGGTCAAATGGTACCTCTATTATGGGAAGGGGTACCAATGGGCTGCGGTACGCCTTGAACGGGGCGGTGATCTGACATTCTGGGCATGAGGAACAATAATTCGTAATTTCTGCCAGAACCCCAGGCCAATAGAAGCTTCGGAGAACCTTTTCTTTTGTCTTTTCCACCCCTAGGTGTCCCCCCAATGGATGACTATGTGCGAGGTGTAATACTACGTTACGGAATGTCCGTGGTACCAACAATTGTTTAGTTGTAACTGATTTCCTTTTATCAACCCGATATACTAGGTCGTTCTCTACCTCGAAGTAGGGGTAAGCAAGTGACCTATCTGGTTGGCCAGGAGTACTATTCTGGTCCCGTATATTTCCCCTTGCTACCGCTAATGTGGGGTCCTCCCACTGGGCCTTCTTAAAACTCCCAGGACTGACCTCTAGGTCAGCGAGGGTCTTATCCGGTTCTGGGGTGGTAAGTGTCTGCTCAACATCTTGATTTGGGGTATTCCCTACCAAAGTAGTGATGGGGAAGGGAATTTTACAGCACTCCTCCTTTTCCCCCTTCTTATTTGGGCCCTCGTCAACCTCCATTTCTGAAAAAGGGAAAGGATTTGTTTCTTCTAATACTTCGTTATGGTCCGCTATTGAACTCTGGGCACTATTCTGAGCGGGGGACCACATTTTTAGAAAATGGGGAAAGTCGGTCCCTATTAACACATCATGTGCCAGTTTGGGTACAATACCCACCTTGAAATCTAAAGAACCAAACTCTGTTTCAAAAAAAACATCAACAGTGGAATATTCATGATTATCCCCATGTATACAACAAATTGCCACTCTTTGTGAACTGTTTCCCTGTTTCTTCTTAATGGGCAAGAGGTATTCGGACACTAGTGTGACCATGCTCCCAGAGTCAAGAAGTGCCCGAACCCTCTTACCATTAACCTTTACAAATGCCCACAGATGGTTATTCAAGGGGTCCTCTGGGCTAGGGCCCATACATTGGGACAACAGCGAATAAGGTTCCACGCTGTTGCATTGCATGGGCTCATAATTTAGTGGGCAGATTTTTGCTGTGTGGCCCCTCTCATGACAATTTACACATTTAGGTACATAGTCTGTGTCCCACTTAGAGCCTTTTCCCGGCTCCCCATGTTGGCTATTGCCCTTAGTGTGCGAACCACTGTTGCTGGTGCTGCGTGAAGGTGGTCGCCGCTCTTCAGCGCCCCTTAACCCCGGTACCCTTTTACCGTCTCTGGAAGAGTCCTGGAACCTCGGGTAGTGGGGTTGCTCCACGACTGTGGGTTGCGGGTGCTCTTCTGCTGCATTGTACCTTTCTACGAGGGCCACAAGCTCATCCGCATTGTGGGGGTCACTCCGACTGACCCAACGGCGTAAGGCAGAGGGAAGTTTCCTCAAGAACTGGTCCATGACCAACCGTTCCACGATGTGGCTGGCTGAGTTGATCTCGGGTTGTAGCCACTTCCGGGCGAGGTGGATGAGGTCATACATCTGGCTTCGGGTGGCTTTATCCATCGTGAAGGACCATGCGTGAAACCTTTGGGCGCGAACAGCCGTGGTTACGCCGAGGCGGGCGAGGATCTCGAACTTCAATTTTGCATAGACGTTAGCTTCGGCTGGCTCTAGATCAAAGTAAGCCTTCTGGGGTTCGCCGCTTAGGAAGGGTGCGATTAGACCAGCCCACTCAGCTTCTGGCCATCCCTCTCTCTGTGCCGTGCGTTCAAACGTGAGAAGATAGGCTTCCACATCATCCGAGGGTCCCATCTTCTGAAGGTAGTGGCTTGCCCTGGTCATTTTCGGAACTGGGGCTGCCGCTGCCAGTGGAAGGTTACTGATAGTCCCCCTCAGGATCTCGAGTTCCTGCTGTAAGCCCTGAGCGAACCGCTGTTGCTCCTCTCTCAGCAAGCGGTTTGTCTCTTGCTGGTTTGCATTCGCGTTTTGCAGGGCTTCATTCGTCTGTTGCTGGTTTGCATTCGCCTGTTGCTGGTTGGCATTCGCCTGTTGCTGGTTGGCATTAATCTCTTGCTGGGCTATTAGCAGCTGTTGATGGGCTGCATTCGTCTGCTGCTGGTTTGCATTAGTTTCTTGCTGGGCTATTAACAGCTGTTGCTGGGTTTCATTCGCGTCTTTCTGGGCAGCGACATTGCGTACCAGCGCACCCACCACGTCTTCCATCTTGTTTGCAGAGGATGAAAAAAACTTTTTTTTTTTTTTTTTTTTTCAAAGTTCTTCAACCCGCAGACCCCCTAGTGCTCTGCCCGCATTCTCCACCATATGTGACAAACGGCTTACTCCGGGGCTCCGTCGTTTGTCCGGGACTGTTTAGAACACGGTCTTTTAGGGTAGGTTAAATGATGAGGCGTCACGTACTGTTCCTTTAAACAGGCTATGCCTGGTTTATTCAGTCCCAGGCACTGAGACTGCCACAGTGCATACAACAGAAAACAGATCAAAACAAAAGCTGCTCACCTGAGCGATAACTTAACTTAGATATCCCTGACTCAGGGTTGGAAGTGGCTTTTCCACTTCCAACATCAAAACATGGTACTTTTGCAGTCTTACACAAATGAACAGAAAGATTGAACCTGTTTGGGGAAGAGGCTTCTCCCCTCTGTAGTTCAGCAGCCTTCCAGCCTCCTGGCTCTTGTGGGGAGACCAGAGCAAACAGGAAATCAGTCTTTCATACCTGATTCCTAATTAGCATGACAGGTGACAGAAATCAGGCAGCAGACAAACTCTGGTCTGGATCTCTCATCCCTCAGTTCCAGCGCTTGCCAAACTGTGGGATGGAGTGTATGTATTATAAGGTTGCACTCCCAGGCCAAACAGGATAGAAACTGTCTAGTATCCTGGGAGCCCTATATACGGAATTTATTACCATCCCCTGGTTTCTGTCACAATATATATATATATATATATACTGCTGCGGCCAAGTTTATTCGAGCATTTGCCCGTTCTTGGCCGCAGCAGTAGCCTGGCGCGCGCCCGAGAGTGACGGGCGCGCGCCGAAGCAGCGGAAGAGCGCCCTCCGATCGGGGCGCTCTCCCTACCGCTGCCGGGTCCGCCGGGTCCCCCGGAACCCCCTGCCGCTGTCCCGCGATCGCGGGACACCAGGGCTCCCTCGGGGAGCCCCTGGACGCGCGTGCAGGGGGCGCACGCTCCCGAAGACACGTGACCGCGCGTCTATGACGCGCGGCACGCCGAGGGGCGGCCACTAGCAAGCCGGGAAATCTCCCGGCTTGCGGTACCGGCCACACTCGAATAAAGTGTGTCGGTACTATATATATATATATATATATATATATATATATATATGTAACCCATATTCCCCCACCCAATCGCAGATAGGGTGCATGTGAGGGGAGCTATATGTATTACCCAGTGTGGTGCTTTACCTGTGAGGCTCACAGGAGGCCTGAGCCTCCGCCAATGAGAGCCTGGGGTGTATCCTCCTGAACAATACTATATGGTGCAGCGCCTCCACCTGTGATGGCTCCAAGCAGAGCGGGAGTTGTTCCTCACAGGACAATAATATAATATCACGCACACAGCATATAAAAGAACAGTGACTTTTCTAACAGTAACATAACTATGCATGTCATACATTAAGTGTCTCTCTTCTAGGAGACACAGTAACTCACGTGTCTCGCAGGATGCAACCCCTCACCGTGTACCCACACCATGTCCAACTCCCCACACCACAACCCCACCCCCAAAGTAAGGTATGTGTGTGTGTGACTGCACAGCCACTATGTACTGATTTATAGTTGGTGCACTTATGGATGTTACCTGCCGAGCGCTCCAGCGCTAGGACCTGCAAACAGACTTCGCAAAGGATCCGACGGTGAAGATACGTCAGGGTTACCTTCCAGGGCGATCCCACCCGGTTGGTTGCTGCTGTGCTTGAAGAGGTCTGATCCTAAACCTCTGTAATGGTGCTGCGACAGTCTCTGCTTCCTTCACTTCTCTCTCTCTCTAAAGTGACAGGTTCCTGTACTAGGGCCTGTCCCTGTGACCACCCACCCTCACTAGTGGGAAGTCAGGGCCTCAACTCTAGCCTGGGGATTTCTGGCCTAGGGCAGAATCTCGCAGCTCTCTGCCCACCTTCTTTCCCCCTTTGTCCCCTAAGTCTCACTCACTCACGTGCTTCCCAGTCTGCTTCCTGACTGCACAAAACAATGTATCAAATTCCCTGCTGCAGAGAATCTGCAAGTCTCAGTGGCTGGTTGGTTGCAGGTGACAGGGAACATAGGGCATTCACCAGAGGCTGCTGGGGGATGTAGTCCACTCAGAACCTCTTTCCTATGGGGACTGTGTGCGCGGTCTCTACTGCACCTGTGCAAAGCTGTAGTGGCCACCGCTACACATAACTGCACCTGCGCAACCTACCAGATCTCCTGTACACTTGTAATGGCCACCACTACCCTTGCCAACCTCTGCGTATTGCGCGAACCTCGCACCAAACACAACATGGCCGCTGTGGCTATCTGCGCATGCTCGAGCATCAGGGCCCCCGACGGCGCCGGCACAGATAGCGGCGCCAACTGGGAAAAGTCGCCATCCCCTTCCCCCACTGCCACAGGGGTAAGGCAAGGGGCAAAGGAACATCAGGGAAGCCGGGAGTGGCCCCCTTACATATATATATATATATATTGTGGTTGACAAATCACCCAAAAATCTACTCGCTGAACAAAAAAATCTACTCATCACCTAGCCCCGCCCCAGGCCCGCTTTAAAAAAAATTGAATAAATTCCTAGTAAGAACAACATTCGTTTTTGACATGTTTATTTATTGTATTACATTATACTACAATTAGTCCTTGTTAAGAGTGTGTGTGTGACACAGAGAGAGTGTGCGTGTGTGTGTGACACAGAGAGTGTGTGAGACACAGAGAGTGTGTGAGACACAGAGAGTGTGTGAGACACAGAGAGTGTGTGAGATAGGGTGAGGCAGAGGGTGACAGGGTGAGGCAGAGGGTGACAGGGTGAGACAGAGAATGACAGGGTGATACCGAGAGATACAGAGGTTGACAGGGAGAAAATGGGTGACATGGTGTGACACAGGGTGACAGGGTGAGACAGAGGGTGACAGGGTGAGACAGAGGGTGACAGGGGGAAACAGAGGGTGACAGAAAGTGAGACAGAGGGTGACAGAAAGTGAGACAGAGGGCGACAGAAAGTGAGACAGAGGGAAACAGGGTGGGTGACACACACACACACACACACACACACACACACACACACACACACACACACACACTCTCCCTCTTACACACACACTCTCTCTCTCCCTCTCACACACACACACACACAGACAGACATCAAACCCCTCCCCTCTGCGAGAGCGAGGGTCCGCCCTCACAAATTCCTCTATGCCTCTTATCAGCGGTGCAGACAGGAGATGAAATACAGCAGTGACCGCACGACCCTTCTTTTGGCGATGTTACATATATATACTGATAATAGTAAAAAGCAGAACAAATAATATAAAAAGGCAATTGCTTGCTTGGGAAGTAGCTTCTGCTGGGCCCAATTTGAGGAATCCCTTGTCAGTAGGGCCGCCAGCAGAAATCTTGGGGCCCAGGACAAATGCAAGGATCAGGCCCCCCTCCCTACCCCATAGCACACCTACCATGACATTTTTTTTAGGGCACAACTTTTACTCAAATGGTAGTGTTGCAAGGCCTATTTCACACCTCGCAAACCCCCCCATTTTACACTTTTTTATATTTTTATATATATATATAAAAAGAGAGAGAGAGAGAGAGAGAGACAATCAAGTGGTTTCTTCTTCTCTTAGCCAAAGACGTACTACTCTATGTTCCTTTTCTCATTCTCCTATTTTTGTACCTTGGTATAATTGTATATACATACTTCACAGCATATGTTCCACCAAAGTAACTACGTCAGCGATGACAGCGACCAACAGTGGCACTACTGTGTTTAGGGTTCTACAGTGCACAGCCACCCTACACTACCCATCTGGTATTTCCACAGCCCAGATAGTTGAACAAACTGGCTGCGGTCCATATTACCTCTGACTCCAGCAATGCTTGGACAGTTTCCCCTATCTCTTTCTGCTCAATTTATTGGATACATAGCTTTGGATATATTTCAGCATTCTATGACACTCAGGATAGCGCTCATGATGTCATCAACAACCAGGGGACTCCCAATAGTTGCTATTATGTGATCAATTTTTACTGCACGCAGTCCTGAGTATACTATCAGCTTTGCCACAGTTGAGAGTCTGGCACATTTCTCTGCTGTACAAATGTGTCAGAGAACACATCCAGGCATTCAGTATACATCCCAGTTAGGCAGCGCTTATAGTAAGTGCGACGCGACGGGAGTAACGCTGGCGACTCAAAATTTGGAGCTGGGGAAATCAGATTTTTCAGAGGCTGTCGCCACATGTGACAGCCTCTGAACCAATCAATGCCCATGTCGCCAGCGACATCCCCGAAAGTTAAATTATAACTTTCGCAGGTGACGTCACCCGTCACTTCGCCAGTCGCGTTGCTGGCACTATAAGCATGACCTAGGGGAGGGCCCAGGAGAATCCCATACAACTCTGGAGAGTTTCTCTTAATTAAGGTAACTTTCCACTATGTGTCCTGTTCACAGCAATGCAGTACTAACTACATTTAAGCATGTCTGTAAGATACAAAAGTTAACCCATCATGCACCTTGGCCTAGGGAGGATTTGTTCCTATAAAGTACACCCAGTTTGGCAATGATTTTGGATGTCAGATTATCAATATGCAACTCAAATTTTAAATGGGAGTGAAACCAAATGCCAAGATATTTAAAATTAGTGACACTTTAGTTGGCTTCAATTAATTACTGCATTTATAAAATTCTGCAGAGCATCTAGTAACCTTGTAATATTAAGAGATGGCAGCCTTGGTATGTTATGCCTCTTTTTTCCTGTACACCGCAAAGGATTTTGTGGCCTATTCTAGTAACTCTGAAGTGAGGCAAACCACTTCTAAATAGCTCTCTTTATGTGAATTGGCCTACTTTGCTATGCTGTAAGCCAGGCCTGCACAGTTCCAGTCCTCGAGAGCCGCAAACAGGCCAGGTTTTCAGGATACCCTAACCCTAACTTCTTTCACTGCAGCCATTGTAATCAGACACTGCTAATGGAGGGTATGATACATTCTCTACCACTGAAAGAATATACATCTCAGTGGTAGACGGCTGATAAGAAGCTGTTTCAGTCTGGTTCTGCCAATTCGATCGGTTTAAAAAATCCTCCATTTTCAGGTCTATGTATGTTGATCTGATTTCTTAGGCTTTCAAGACGTTATAGCAGTCCTGTTTTTAGTGCTCATTCTCTCCCCCTTTATCTCTCAACTTTTCTCTCTCCCTTTATCACTCACTCCCCCTTTATCTCCTTCTATATGACCCTTGCCTCACTTCCCCTGACTCAAACTAATCAATCTTTAATCACCTCTCTCTACCTCTTCTCCCTCTCCCACTCCCTTCTCGCTCCCTTCTCTCTCACTCTCCCTTCTCTCCATTTTTTCACTCGGACTCCAACTGGTATTAGTATCTCAGATTTATTTTGATTTTTGGTGTGCAACATTTTTCCACATTACATAGCACTTGTGAGCAAGACATCCAGTCCAGCCACGGCTGATGGGACACTGTTCTTTCACTGATCGCTATATCTGAGCTATTGGGAAACAATTTTAAACACTATTACATTCTCTGCTCTTTCTCTCAGCTGCTATCTCGGTCATTGTGCCCAGCATATGGCGTCATCAGGCATATTAATGCTTCCAACATCCCAGGAGAAAATGGTTATATTGTTTTGAACAAGGGGCCTATTTCTGATGACTTATTCCTGCATTAGTAATATGTGTCATATATCTTGGCTCAATCAGAGGCTTGGTTGAAAACTGAGCCCCTGATGGAACCACATGTGCTTAAGGTGGGATATCCTGAAAACCTGACCTGTTGGACAGGCTTGAGTACTGGAGTTGAGAACCCCTGTTCAAACATTTATCTTCCTACCAGTACATAGGTAATTTCAAGAAATTAAACAAAAAAAGGTAGAAAAACTTTAAACAGCAAAATAACCATACAGTAACTTGTAAACCTTGAGAAATGCATCTTAATAGGGTCATGTCACACTGAAAATATAGTATTCCCAGGTTTAACCCTTGCATTCATCAGCCAGATATGTTGAGTCTTTAAGTTGCATTCATTGTTTTGAAATAGACTTGGTATTTTATGTCTCTTTTTTCCTGTACACCGTAAAGGATTTTGCGGCCTAGTCTAGAAACTCTGAAGTGAGACAAATCACTTCGAAAGAGCACTCTAGATGCGAATTGGCATGGTTTGCTATGCTGCAAGCCCTTCTCGCATGTCCAATCTGTATCTAAAAAGGCTTTGTACGAAGCTGTTTCAGTCTGGTTCTGCCAATTCGATCGGTTTTAAAAAATCCTTCATTTTCAGTGTATGTTGATCTGATTTCTTAGGCTTTAAAAACATTAAAGCAGTCCTGTTTTAAGAGCTCATTCTCTCCCCCTTTCTCTCTCCCTTTATCACTCACTCCCCCTTTATCTCTCTCGATATGACCCTTGCCTTACTTCCCCGACTAAAACTGCCCCCTCTTTAAACACCACTCTTTACCTCTGCTCTCTCTCCCTCTCCCTTCTCTCTCCCTCTCCCTTCTCTCTCATTTTCCCTTCTATCTCACATTCCCTTCTCTCTCACTTTCCCTTCTCTCCATTTTTTCACCCTGACTCCCACTCTATTTCTTTCACTCAACCCGTCTCTTGCTCTCACACATACTCCCAAAGAGTAACCCTAGAAAATACAAGAGATATCTAGAAATCTAATTGCAAGGTAATAAGTCACATTAAGTGAAATGCACAATGGAATAGTCCCCCCCTTTTTTTAAAAAAACGGTAGATTCCTTACATTTTAGCTATTTGCACTTCTATATTTGTAACACTGGTAATTGCTATAATAACACTGTTACTTTTTTTTAGTTTGTACATGCACACACACACAATTAAATGACCTACTGTATCTCAGTACCTCAGATAGACACAGACACACACACACGCCTATGCAGTAAGCGTTCATAAGCCACTTATCAAGCACTTAATGCCTACTGCTATTCAGTAAGCAGTGATAGTGGGTGATAAGGCGGGAAGGTTGGAAGAGATCACGTGCCACTACATGGGTATTCTGAAGTATACACAGCGTGAAGTGTTCGAATAAAGGCCGCTGCTGCTGCAGCTGTACATTCATATGTGCAATAATGAAAGAAAAATCAATGGCGTCTATCCTCATACAATGAGTTTTGGATTCAAATAAGGCATTTCATAGCACAAGGAGAAAAACATATTAGTTAGTAATTTTGCATTTAAAATGGGAAATGCTCAATAATATAATAATATAATTTATAATAATATAATATAGGTCCCTGCCCCATGGAGCTTACAATCTATGTTTTTGGTGCCTGAGGCACAGGGAGATAAAGTGACTTGCCCAAGGTCACAAGGATCTGACACCAGGAATTGAACCAGGCCCCAGGCTTCAAACTCTCAGTGCCATTCAGTGTCTTTTACTCACTGAGCCACTCCCTCTCCACAAGAGTGCAAGAGTGCAAGAGTGCAAGAGTGCAAGAGTGCAAGAGTGCAAGAAAGAAAGAAAGCAACTGTCTATACTTCCTAATGTGTGGATTCAGAACCACAAACATGAAAAAATATATAATTAAGCAATAATTAAGAGCGGAGAGAAAAATACTAAAATAATTCAGTCAATTCATAGTGAATTAAAAGAAATTAGAGAATTAGTACATGTAAAATATTTTTATTTGTTAAGAATAGATTGATTTAAGATGACACACACACATACACACACACACACACACACACAATTAAATGACATATCCCTGGACCTCAGACACACACACTGACATTACAATAAGCAGAATAGATACATTTAGTTTTTGTTACAATTTGTCTCACTCCCAGTTGTAAGACATCAATCATTGTAAACTCTTGAACTCCAGGATGAGTTTGCAGCAAAGCTTCATGGGCACTGTAGTTTTTTTGTCTCTGCTACAAATTCTCTAATTGGTCACTGATCATGTGATGTCAGATGGGCCTGGGCTTCAATTCAAAGTGTTTAACCGAGTGGTGTGTGTCTCAAATACAGTAAGTTGCTTTATTTTTTTATCTCTGGGAATCTTCTGTGATTAAAGAGGGTCTGTTACTGAAAAAGCACAAAGCTGCTGATTACTTTCTGTTTAATAGAGAAATATTCATAAGGTATCAGTGTTTATTTGAGATGTGTCTGTACCTGAAAGGCTCAACCACCCCTGTTTGTGGGGCTCTTGTGTATGAAATAGCCCAGAGCAACTACCCCTAGAGATAATATACACACATACACACCCACATACTGTAATCTGTGTGTGTGTGTGTGTGTGTGTGTGTGTGTGTGTGTGTGTGTGTGTGTGTGTGTGTATATATCCACTTTTTATTGTCTCTATAAGAGTTCTGATAAAGATTGTAAATACTGTAAATGTTTATCAGTTGATCAAAAAAGATTTGATCAGAAGAGTTGCCCTGTAAATTATCTATTCAGAGCAGCAATACCAGTATATATGTTAGACAGTGATTGTGGTTTGAATGGTGAATTTTGCAAGTATCTATCTGCGAGTTAATAACATACAAAACATTTACAGACCTGCTGTTATTACTCTGTGAGTTATGATATGATCTCAAACTGTGATTTTTGCCAACATTTGTTTGCTAGCTAGCCACATACAAATCAATTACAGACCTGCTGTTATTACTCTGAGAGTCATGATATGATGATATATGGCAAGAGATCCAAATAATCCTCATCCTATTTACATATCAGCCACAAAAAGGGATTTTTAATAATGTATATGTGTTTTTAATTATCTATGTAGAATTAATAAAATGTTATTATTTTCTGATATCCGCAGTGATTCTGGCCAACCTGACAGATCTGCAGTAATATACTGCAAGACCAATTTGTTTGCTAGCTAGCCACATGCAAATCAATTACAGACCTGCTGTTATTACTCTGAGAGTCATGATATGATGATATATGGCAATAGATTCAAATAATCCTCATCCTATTTACATATCAGCCACAAAAAGGGATTTTTAATAATGTATATGTGTTTTTAATTATCTATGTAGAATTAATAAAATTTTATTATTTTCTGATATCCGCAGTGATTCTGGCCAACCTGACAGATCTGCAGTAATATACTGCAAGACCAATTTGTTTGCTAGCTAGCCACATGCAAATCAATTACAGACCTGCTGTTATTACTCTGAGAGTCATGATATGATGATATATGGCAATAGATTCAAATAATCCTCATCCTATTTACATATCAGCCACAAAAAGGGATTTTTAATAATGTATATGTGTTTTTAATTATCTATGTAGAATTAATAAAATTTTATTATTTTCTGATATCCGCAGTGATTCTGGCCAACCTGACAGATCTGCAGTAATATACTGCAAGACCAATTTGTTTGCTAGCTAGCCACATGCAAATCAATTACAGACCTGCTGTTATTACTCTGAGAGTCATGATATGATGATATATGGCAATAGATTCAAATAATCCTCATCCTATTTACATATCAGCCACAAAAAGGGATTTTTAATAATGTATATGTGTTTTTAATTATCTATGTAGAATTAATAAAATTTTATTATTTTCTGATATCCGCAGTGATTCTGGCCAACCTGACAGATCTGCAGTAATATACTGCAAGACCAATTGTTGTCTACCTTTACCATACGAATGACAATAGAGTGCTGTATATAAGGGGAACTCTTCTGATCAAATCTTTTTTGATCAACTCTGATAAACATTATATCTATACCCCTTGAGCACCTGTCGTTTGATCCTATATACCTATTCATAATGGTGATTGCGGTCACATTCACGTACTTTAAATACTGTACATGTTAATTTTTCTTTGGTTTGAAATATGGTATTCATTGGTTTATCATCAACCAGCCCTGTTTGTGGGAGGCTCTTTGCATAGTTCTGTGTATTCTCTGTGTTTTTTCTGTTAAGTTTGCTGAGTAACCTTGTGATATAAAGAGATGGCAGCCTTAGTTTGTTATGCCTCTTTTTTTCCCTGTAAACCTCAATGGCTTTTGCGGCCTATCCTAGCCACTCTGAAGTGAGACAAACCGCTTCTAAAGAGTACTCTAGATGCAAATGTAAATAAAAAGTATAATAGAATTTGAACACATGGCTGCTCAACTCAAGTCCTTAAGCCACGAAACATGTCTGAATTTCAGGATTTTCCAGCTTCAGCACAAGTGGCTCAAACAGAGGCTTGTTTGAAGACAGAGACCCTGATTGAGCCACCTGTGCTGAAGCAGGGACTGATTAAAGCATCTGTGTTGAAGCTTGGATATCCTGAACACCTGACCTCCCTTCTCTCTCTCCCTTTCCCTTCTCTCTCTTTCCATTCTCAACCTCTCCCTCTCCCTTCTCTCTCTCTCTCCCCCTCCCTTCTCTCTCCCTCTCCCTTATAACTCCCTCGTCATTCCCTCTCCCTCTCCCTTCTCTCTCTCAACCATTCCTTTCTCTCTCACCCTCTTCCTTCTCTCTGTCTCTCCCTCTCTCTTCTCTCTCTCGCCCTTCTCTCTCCTCTCTCCCTCTCCCTTCTCTCTCCCTCTCCCTTCTCTCTCCCTTTTCCTTGTCACTCCCTCATCACTCTCTCTCTCTCCCTCTCTCTCTCTCTCTCTCTCTCTCTCTCTCTCTCTCTATCTCTCTCTCTCTCTCTCTCTCTCTCTCTCTCTCTCTCTCTCTCTCTCTCTCTCTCTCTCCCTCTCTCTCTCTCTCTCTCCCTTCTCCATCTTCCTTCTTCTCCATCTCCCTTCTCTCTACATCTACCTTCTCTCTCTCCGTATCCCTTCTCTCTCTCCCTATCCCTTCTCTCTCTCCCTATCCCTTCTCTCTCTCCCTCTTCCTTCTCTCTCCCTATCCCTTGTCGCTCCCTCTCCCTTGTTTCTACCTCTCCCTTGTCTCTCCATTCTCTCTCCCTCTTCCTTCTCTCTCCCTCTTCCTTCTCTCTCCCTCTTCCTTCTCTCTCCCTCTTCCTTCTCTCTCCCTCTTCTTTCTCTCTCCCTCTTCCTTCTCTCTCCATCTTCCTTCTCTCTCCCTCTTCCTTCTCTCTCCCTTTCCATTCTCTCTCCCTTTTCCTTTCCCCTCCCTTTTCCTTCTCTCTCCCTCTCCCTTCTCTCTCCCTCCTCTCTTCCTTGTCACCCCCTTCTCTCTCCCTATCCCTTCTCTCTCCCTTTCCTTGTCTCTCCCTCTCCCTTGTCTCTCCATTCTCTCTCCCTTTCCTTCTCTCTCCCTTTTCCTTCTCTCTCCCTTTCCCTTCTCTCTCCCTTTTCTTTCTCTCTCCCTTTTCTTTCTCTCTCCCTTCTCTCTCCCTTCTCTCTCCCTTTTCTCACTCCCTTCTCTATCCCTCTGCCTTCTCTCTCCCTTCTCTCTCCCTATCCCTTCTCTCTCCCTCTTCCTTCTCTCTCCCTCTTCCTTCTCTCTCCATCTTCCTTCTCTCTCCCTTTCCAATCTCTCTCCCTTTTCCTTGTCTCTCCATTCTCTCCCTTTTCCTTTCCCCTCCCCTTTCCTTCGCTCTCCCTCTCCCTTCTCTCTCTCTCTCCACTCCCTTCTCTCTCTCTCTCCCCCTCCCTTCTCTCTCCCTCTCCCTTATAACTCCCTCATAATTCCCTCTACCTCTCCCTCTCCCTTCTCTCTCTCTCCCTTTCCCTTCTCTCTCACCCTCTTCCATCTGTCTGTCTCTCCCTCTCCCTTCTCTCTCTCTCCCTTCTCTCTCTCCTCTCTCCCTCTCCCTTCTCTCTCCCTCTCCCTTCTCTCTCCCTTTTCCTTGTCACTCCCTCATCACTCTCTTTCTCTCCCTTCTCTCTCTCTCTCCCTTCTCTCTCTCCCTCTTCCTTCTCTCTCCCTATCCCTTGTCGCTCACTCTCCCTTGTTTCTACCTCTCCCTTGTCTCTCCATTCTCTCTCCCTCTTCCTTCTCTCTCCCTCTTCCTTCTCTCTCCCTCTTCCTTCTCTCTCCCTCTTCCTTCTCTCTCCCTCTTCCTTCTCTCTCCATCTTCCTTCTCTCTCCCTCTTCCTTCTCTCTCCCTTTTCCTTTCCCCTCCCTTTTCCTTCTCTCTCCTTCTCTCTCCCTTCTCTCTCCCTCCTCTCTCCCGTGTCACTCCATTCTCTCTCCCTCTCCCTTCTCTCTCCCTATCCCTTCTCTCTCCCTTTCCTTGTCGCTCCCTCTCCCTTGTTTCTACCTCTCCCTTGTCTCTCCATTCTCTCTTCCTTTTCCTTCTCTCTCCCTTTTCCTTCTATCTCCCTTTCCTTCTCTCTCCCTTTTCCTTCTCTCTCCCTTTCCCTTCTCTCTCCCTTTTCTTTCTCTCTCCCTTCTCCATATCCACATTTATTGACTATAAGAGTTCTGATAAAGATTGTAAGTACTGTAACTTGTAATGTTTATGCGGTTAGAAATATGGTATTCATTGGTTTATCATCAACCAGCCCTGTTTGTGGGTGGCTCTTGTGTATGAAATAGTCCATAGCACCTACCCCTAGAGATAATGTACACATACACACCCACATACTGTAATGTGTGTGTGTGTGTGTGTGTGTGTGTGTGTATATCCACATTTATTGTCTACAAGGGTACTGATAAAGATTGTAAGTACTGTAACTTGTAATGTTTATGCAGTTTGAAATATGGTATTAATTGGTTTATCATCAACCAGCCCTGTTTGTGGGGCTCTTTTGTGTGAAATAGCCCAGAGCACCTACCCCTAGAGATAATGTACACATATACACCCACATACTGTAATGTGTGTGTTTATATCCACATTTATTGTCTATAAGAGTTCTGATAAAGATTGTAAGTACTGTAACTTGTAATGTTTATGTGGTTTTAAATATGGTATTCATTGGTTTATCATCAACCAGCCCTGTTTGTGGGGCTCTTGTGTATGAAATTCCCCAGAGCACCTACCCCCTTTATTGTCTCCATAAGAGTTCTGTTAAAGATTGTAAATACTGTGAATGTTAATGTTTCTGTGGTTTGAAATTTGGTATTCATTGGTTTATCATCAACCAGTTCTGTTTGTGGGTGGCTCTTTGCATTGTTCTGTGTATTCTCTGTGTTTTTCTGTTATGTTTGCTGAGTAACCTTGTGATATAAAGAGATGGCAGCCTTGGTTTGTTATGCCTCTTTTTTCCTGTACACAGCAAAAGATTTTGCGGCCTATTCTAATCACTCTTAAGTGAGACAAACCGCTTCTAAAGAGCACTCTAGATGCAAATGTAAATAATAGGTATCATAGAATTTGAACACATGGCTGCTCAACTCAAGTCCTTAATCCCCCAAACTGGTCTGAATTTCAGGATTTTACAGCTTCAGCACAATTTTACAGCTTCAGCACAAGTGGCTCAAACAGAGGCTTGTTTGAAGACAGAGACCCTGATTGAGCCACCTGTGCTGAAGCAGGGACTGATTAAAGCATCTGTGTTGAAGCTTGGATATCCTGAACACCTGACCTCCCTTCTCTCTCTCCCTTTCCCTTCTCTCTCTCTCCCTTCTCAACCTCTCCCTCTCCCTTCTCTCTCTCTCCCTCTCCCTTCTCTCTCTCTCTCCCTCTCCATTCTCTCTCTCTCCCCCTCCCTTCTCTCTCCCTCTCCCTTATAACTCCCTCGTCATTCCCTCTCCCTTCTCTCTCTCTCCCTTTCCCTTCTCTCTCACCCTCTTCCTTCTCTCTCCCTCTCCCTCTCCCTTCTCTCTCTCTCCCTTCTCTCTCTCCTCTCTCCCTCTCCCTTTTCTCTCCCTCTCCCTTCTCTCTCCCTTTTCCTTGTCACTCCCTCATCACTCTCTCTCTCTCTCTCTCTCTCTCCCTTCTCTCTCTCTCTCCCTTCTCCATCTTCCTTCTTTCTCCATCTCCCTTCTCTCTACATCTACCTTCTCTCTCTCCGTATCCCTTCTCTCTCTCCGTATCCCTTCTCTCTCTCCCTATCCCTTCTCTCTCTCCCTATCCCTTTTCTCTCTCCCTCTTCCTTCTCTCTCCCTATCCCTTGTCGCTCCCTCTCCCTTGTTTCTACCTCTCCCTTGTCTCTCCATTCTCTCTCCCTCTTCCTTCCCTCTCCCTCTTCCTTCTCTCCCCATCTTCCTTCTCTCTCCATCTTCCTTCTCTCTCCCTCTTCCTTCTCTCTCCCTCTTCCTTCTCTCTCCCTTTCCAATCTCTCTCCCTTTTCCTTGTCTCTCCATTCTCTCCCTTTTCCTTTCCCCTCCCCTTTCCTTTGCTTTCCCTCTCCCTTCTCTCTCTCTCCACTCCCTTCTCTCTCTCTCTCTCTCTCTCTCTCTCTCTCTCTCTCTCCCTCCCTCCCTCCCTCCCTCCCTCCCTCCCTCCCTCCCTCCCTCCCTCCCTTCTCTCTCTCTCTCCTTATAACTCCCTCATCATTCCCTAAACTCTCTCTCTCTCCCTCTCCCTTCTCTCTCTCTCCCTTTCCCTTCTCTCTCACCCTCTTCCTTCTCTCTGTCTATCCCTCTCCCTTCTCTCTCTCTCCCTTCTCTCTCTCCTCTCTCCCTCTCCCTTCTCTCTCCCTCTCCCTCCTCTCTCCCTTTTCCTTGTCACTCCCTCATCACTCTCTTTCTCTCCCTTCTCTCTCTCTCTCCCTTCTCTCTCTCCCTCTTCCTTCTCTCTCCCTATCCCTTGTCACTCCCTCTCCCTTGTTTCTACCTCTCCCTTCTCTCTCCCTCTCCCTCCTCTCTCCCTTTTCCTTGTCACTCCCTCATCACTCTCTCTCTCCCTTCTCTCTCTCTCTCTCTCTCCCTTCTCTCTCTCTCCCTTCTCCATCTTCCTTCTTTCTCCATCTCCCTTCTCTCTACATCTACCTTCTCTCTCTCCGTATCCCTTCTCTCTCTCCATATCCCTTCTCTCTCTCCCTATCCCTTCTCTCTCTCCCTATCCCTTTTCTCTCTCCCTCTTCCTTCTCTCTCCCTATCCCTTGTCGCTCCCTCTGCCTTGTTTCTACCTCTCCCTTGTCTCTCCATTCTCTCTCCCTCTTCCTTCCCTCTCCCTCTTCCTTCCCTCTCCCTCTTCCTTCTCTCTCCATCTTCCTTCTCTCTCCATCTTCCTTCTCTCTCCCTCTTCCTTCTCTCTCCCTCTTCCTTCTCTCTCCCTCTTCCTTCTCTCTCCCTTTCCATTCTCTCTCCCTTTTCCTTTCGCTCCCCTTTCCATCTCTCTCCCTCTCCCTTCTCTCTCCCTCCTCTCTCCCTTGTCACCCCCTCCTCTCTCCCTCTCCCTTCTCTCTCCCTATCCCTTCTCTCTCCCTTTCCTTGTCTCTCCCTCTCCCTTGTCTCTCCATTCTCTCTCCTTTTCCTTCTCTCTCCCCTTTTCCTTCTCTCTCCTTTTCCTTCTCTCTCCCTTTTCCTTCTCTCTCCCTTTCCCTTCTCTCTCCCTTTTCTTTCTCTCTCCCTTTTCTCACTCCCTTCTCTATCCCTCTGCCTTTCTCTCCCTTCTCTCTCCCTATCCCTTCTCTCTCCCTCTTCCTTCTCTCTCCCTCTTCCGTCTCTCTCCCTTTCCATGCTCTCTCCCTTTTCCTTATCTCTCCATTTCTCCCCTTTTCCTTTCCCCTCCCCTTTCCTTCGCTCTCCCTCTCCCTTCTCTCTCTCTCCACTCCCTTCTCTATCTCCCCCTCCCTTCTCTCTCCCTCTCCCCTTATAACTCCCTCGTCATTCCCTCTCCCTCTCCCTTCTCTCTCTCAACCATTCCTTTCTCTCTCACCCTCTTCCTTCTCTCTGTCTCTCCCTCTCTCTTCTCTCTCTCTCCCTTCTCTCTCTCCCTCTCCCTTCTCTCTCCCTCTCCCTTCTCTCTCCCTTTCCTTGTCACTCCCTCATCACTCTCTCTCCCTTCTCTCTCTCTCTCCTCTCTCTCTCTCTCTCTCTCTCTCACTCTCTCTCTCCTCTCTCTCTCTCTCTCTCTCTCTCTCTCTCTCTCACTCTCTCCCTCTCCATCTTCCTTCTTCTCCATCTCCCTTCTCTCTACATCTACCTTCTCTCTCTCCCTATCCCTTCTCTCTCTCCCTCTTCCTTCTTTCTCTCCCTCTTCCTTCTCTCTCTCCCTCTTCCTTGTCGCTCCCTCTCCCTTGTTTCTACCTCTCCCTTGTCTCTCCATTCTCTCTCCCTCTTCCTTCCCTCTCCCTCTTCCTTCCCTCTCCCTCTTCCTTCTCTCCCCATCTTCCTTCTCTCTCCCAACTTCCTTCTCTCTCCATCTTCCTTCTCTCTCCATCTTCCTTCCTCTCCCTCTTCCTTCTCTCCCCATCTTCCTTCTCTCTCCATCTTCCTTCTCTCTCCCCTCCCTTCTCTCTCCCTCTCCCTTATAACCTCCCCTCGTCATTCCCTCTCCCTTCTCTCTCTCCCTTCCCTTCTCTCTCACCCTCTTCCCTTCTCTCTCCCTCTCCCTCTCCCTTCTCTCTCTCCCTTCTCTCTCTCCTCTCTCCCTCTCCCTTCTCTCTCCCTCTCCCTTCTCAATCCCTTTTCCTTGTCACTCCCTCATCACTCTCTCTCTCTCCCTTCTCTCTCTCTCCCTTCTCCATCTTCCTTCTTTCTCCATCTCCCTTCTCTCTACATCTACCTTCTCTCTCTCCGTCTCCTTCTCTCTCTCCCTATCCCTCTCTCTCTCCCTATCCCTTCTCTCTCTCCCTCTTCCTTCTCTCTCCCTATCCCTTGACGCTCCCTCTCCCTTGTTTCTACCTCTTCCTTTCTCTCCATTCTCTCTCCCTCTTCCTTCCCTCTCCCTCTTCCTTCTCTCCCCACTTCCTTCTCTCCCCATCATCCTTCACTCTCCATCTTCCTTCTCTCTCCATCTTCCTTCTCTCACCATCTTCCTTCTCTCTCCATCTTCCTTCTCTCTCCATCTTCCTTCTCTCTCCCTTTCCATTCTTCTCCCTTTTCCTTTCCCTCCCTTTTCCTTCTCTCTCCCTCACCCTTCTCTCTCCCTCCTCTCTCCCTTGTCACCCCCTTCTATCTCCCTCCTCCCTTCTCTCTCCCTATACCTTCTCTCTCCCTATACCTTCTCTCTCCCTCTTCCTTCTCTCTCCCTCTTACTTCTCTCTCCCTTTCCATGCTCTCTCCCTTTTCCTTATCTCTCCATTCTCTCCCTTTTCCTTTCCCCTCCCCTTTCCTTCGTTCTCCCTCTCCTTCTCTCTCTCCACTCCCTTCTCTCTCTCTCTCCCCCTCCCTTCTCTCTCCCTCTCCCTTATAACTCCCTCGTCATTCCCACTACCTCTCTCTCTCCCTCTCCCTTCTCTCTCCTCTCCCTTTCCCTTCTCTCTCACCCTCTTCCTTCTCTCTGTCTCTCCCTCTCCCTTCTCTCTCTCTCCCTTCTCTCTCTCCTCTCTCCCCTCTCCCTTCTCTCTCCCTCTCCATGCTCTCTCCCTTTTCCTTATCTCTCCATTCTCTCCCTTTTCCTTTCCCCTCCGCCTTTCCTTCGCTCTCCCTCTCCCTTCTCTCTCTCTCCACTCCCTTCTCTCTCTCTCTCCCCCTCCCTTCTCTCTCCCTCTCCCTTATAACTCACTCGTCTTCCCTCTACCTCTCTCTCTCCCTCTCCCTTCTCTCTCTCCCTTCTCTCTCTCCCTTTCCCTTCTCTCTCACCCTTTTCCTTCTCTCTGTCTCTCCCTCTCCCTTCTCTCTCTCTCCCTTCTCTCTCTCCTCTCTCCCTCTCCCTTCTCTCTCCCTTCTCTCTCCCTTTTCCTTGTCACTCCTCATCACTCTCTCTCTCTCCCTCTCTCTCTCTCTCTCCCCTTCTCTTCTCTCTCCCCCTCCCTTCTCTCTCCCTCTCCTTATAACTCCCTCGTCATTCCCTCTACCTCTCTCTCTCTCTCTCTCTCCCTCTCCCTTCTCTCTCTCTCCCTTTCCCTTCTCTCTCACCCTCTTCCTTCTCTCTCTCTCTCCCTTCTCCATCTTCCTTCTTTCTCCATCTCCCTTCTCTCTACATCTACCTTCTCTCTACATCTACCTTCTCTCTCTCCGTATCCCTTCTCTCTCTCCCTATCCCTTCTCTCTCTCCCTATCCCTTTTCTCTCTCCCTCTTCCTTCTCTCTCCCTATCCCTTGTCGCTCCCTCTGCCTTGTTTCTACCTCTCCCTTGTCTCTCCATTCTCTCTCCCTCTCTTCCTTCCCTCTCCATCTTCCTTCTCTCTCCATCTTCCTTCTCTCTCCCTTTCCTTCTCTCTCCATCTTCCTTCTCTCTCCCTTTTCCTTTCCGCTCCCTTTTCCTTCTCTCTCCCCTCTCTCTTCTCTCTCCCTCCCTCTCTCCCTTGTCACCCCCTCCTCTCTCCCTCTCCCTTCTCTCTCCCTCTCCCTTCTCTCTCCCTATCCCTTCTCTCTCCCTTTCCTTGTCTCCTCCATTCTCTCCCTTTTCCTTTCCCCTCCCCCTTTCCTTTGCTTTCCCTCTCCCTTCTCTCTCTCTCCACTCCCTTCTCTCTCTCTCTCTCTCTCTCTCTCTCTCTCCTCCCTTCTTCCTCTCTCTCTCCCTTAAACTCCCTCATCATTCCCTCTACTCTCTCTCTCTCTCCCTCTCCCTTCTCTCTCTCTCTCCCTTTCCCTTCTCTCTCACCCTCTTCCTTCTCTCTGTCTATCCCTCTCCCTTCTCTCTCTCTCCCTTCTCTCTCTCCTCCTCTCCTCTCCTTCTCTCACCTCTCCCTCCTCTCTCCCTTTTCCTTGTCACACCCTCATCACTCTCTTTCTCTCCCTTCTCTCTCTCTCTCCCTTCTCTCTCTCCCTCTTCCTTCTCTCTCCCTCTCCCTTGTATCTACCTCTCCCTTCTCTCTCCCCTCTCCCTCCTCTCTCCCTTTTCCTTGTCACTCCCTCATCACTCTCTCTCTCCCTTCTCTCTCTCTCTCTCTCTCTCTCTCTCCTCTCCCTTCTCTCTCTCTCTCCTTCTCCATCTTCCTTCTTTCTCCCATCTCCCTTCTCTCTACATCTACCTTCTCTCTCTCCGTATCCCTTCTCTCTCTCCGTATCCCTTCTCTCTCTCCCTATCCCTTTTCTCCCTCCCTCTTCCTTCTCTCTCCCTATCCCTGTCGCTCCCTCTGCCTTGTTTCTACCTCTCCCTTGTCTCTTCCATTCTCTCTCCCTCTTCCTTCCCTCTCCCTCTTCCTTCCCTCTCCCTCTTCCTTCTCTCTCCATCTTCCTTCTCTCTCCATCTTCCTTCTCTCTCCCTCTTCCTTCTCTCTCCCTCTTCCTTCTCTCTCCCTCTTCCTTCTCTCTCCCTTTCCATTCTCTCTCCCTTTTCCTTTCGCTCCCCTTTCCTTCTCTCTCCCTCTCCCTTCTCTCTCCCTCCTCTCTCCCTTGTCACCCCCTCCTCTCTCCCTTCTCTCTCCCTATCCTTCTCTCTCCTTTCCTTGTCTCTCCCTCTCCCTTGTCTCTCCATTCTCTCTCCCTTTTCCTCTCTCTCCCTTTTCCTTCTCTCTCCCTTTTCCTCTCTCTCCCTTTTCCTTCTCTCTCCTTTTCCCTTCTCTCTCCCTTTTCTTCTCTCTCCCTTTCTCACTCCCTTCTCTATCCCTCTGCCTTTCTCTCCCTTCTATTTCCCTATCCCTTCTCTCTCCCTTTCCATGCTCTCTCCCTTTTCCTTATCTCTCCATTCTCTCCCTTTTCCTTTCCCCTCCCCTTTCCTTCGCTCTCCCCTCTCCCTTCTCTCTCTCTCCACTCCCTTCTCTATCTCCCCCTCCTTCTCTCTCCCTCTCCCTTATAACTCCCTCGTCATTCCCTCTCCCTCTCCCTTCTCTCTCTCAACCATTCCTTTCTCTCTCACCCTCTTCCTTCTCTCTGTCTCTCCGTCTCTCTTCTCTCTCCCTTCTCTCTCTCCCTCTCCCTTCTCTCTCCCTCTCCCTTCTCTCTCCCTTTTCCTTGTCACTCCCTCATCACTCTCTCTCCCTTCTCTCTCTCTCTCTCTCTCTCTCTCTCTCTCTCTCTCTCTCTCTCTTTCTCTCTCTTCTCTCCCTTCTCCATCTTCCTCTTCTCCATCTCCTTCTCTCTACATTGATGGATTATATATCCCTTCTCTCTCTCCCTCTTCCTTTTTCTCTCCCTCTTCCTTCTCTCTCCCTCTTCCTTCTCTCTCCCTATCCCTTCCACCACTCCCTTTCTATATTACCCACCCACTCCATCTCACACCCAACCAACCACAAACCACCCTCTTCCTTCCTCTCCCTCTTCCTTCTCTCCCCATCTTCCTTCTCTCTCCATCTTCCTCTCTCTCTCCATCTCCTTCTCTCTCCATCTCCTTCTCTCCATCTTCCTTCCTCCCCTCTTCCTTCTCTCCCCATCTTCCTTCTCTCTCCATCTTCCTTCTCTCTTCCCCCTCCTCTCCTCCCTCCTTATAACTCCCTCGTCATTTCCCACTCCCTTCTCTCTCTCCCTTTCCCTTCTCTCTCACCCTCTTCCTTCTCTCTCCCTCCTTCTCTCTCATCCCTTCTCTCTCTCCTCTCTCCCTCTCCCTTCTCTCTCCCTCTCCCTTCTCAATCCCTTTTCCTTGTCACTCCCTCATCACTCTCTCTCTCTCCCTTCTCTCTCTCTCCCTTCTCCATCTTCTTCTTTCTCCATCTCCCTTCTCTCTACATCTACCTTCTCTCTCTCCGTATCCTTCTCTCTCCTCCCTATCCCTTCTCTCTCTCCCTATCCCTTCTCTCTCTCCCTCTTCCTTCTCTCTCCCTATCCCTTGTCGCTCCCTCTCCCTTGTTTCTACCTCTCCCTTGTCTCTCCATTCTCTCTCCCTCTCCTTCCCTCTCCCTCTTCCTTCTCTCCCCATCTTCCTTCTCTCTCCATCTTCCTTCTCTCTCCATCTTCCTTCTCTCTCCATCTTCCTTCTCTCTCCATCTTCCTTCTCTCTCCATCTTCCTTCTCTCTCCTTTCCATTCTCTCTCCCTTTTCCTTTCCCCTCCCTTTTCCTTCTCTCTCCTCTCCCTTCTCTCTCCCTCCTCTCTCCCTTGTCACCCCCTTCTATCTCCCTCTCCCTTGCTCTCTCCCTATACCTCTCTCTCCCTCTTACTTCTCTCTCCCTCTTACTTCTCTCCTCCCTTTCCATGCTCTCTCCCTTTTCCTTCTCTCCATTCTCTCCCTTTTCCTTTCCCCTCCCCTTTCCTTCGCTTCTCCCTCCCTCTCTCTCTCTCTCTCCACTCCCTTCTCTCTCTCTCTCCCCTCCCTTCTCTCTCCCTCTCCCTTATAACTCCCTCGTCATTCCCTCTACCTCTCTCTCTCCCTCTCCCCTCTCTCTCTCTCCCTTTCCCTTCTCTCTCACCCTCTTCCTCTCCTGTCTCTCCCTCTCCCTTCTCTCTCTCTCCTTCTCTCTCCTCTCTCCCTCTCCCTTCTCTCTCCCTCTCCCATGCTCTCTCCCTTTTCCTTATCTCTCCATTCTCTCCCTTTTCCTTTCCCTCCCCTTTCCTTCGCTCTCCCTCTCCCTTCTCTCTCTCTCCACTCCCTTCTCTCTCTCTCCCCCTCCCTTCTCTCTCCCTCTCCTTTATAACTCCCTCGTCATTCCCTCTACCTCTCTCTCTCCCTCTCCCTTCTCTCTCTCCCTTCTCTCTCTCTCCCTTTCCCTTCTCTCTCACCCTCTTCCTCTCTCTCTGTCTCTCCCTCTCCCTTCTCTCTCTCTCCCTTCTCTCTCTCCTCTCTCCCTTCTCCCTTCTCTCTCCCTTCTCTCTCCCTTTTCCTTGTCACTCCCTCATCACTCTCTCTCTCTCCTCTCTCTCTCTCTCCTCTCTCT
>NW_027454686.1:0-64867 GCF_040206685.1 Ascaphus truei
TACCCGGCCGTCTGTGTCTTTGATGCGATAGACCGGGAGGCCGGGCATCTGTGACTCTACCTCATATACGCCATCTCTCCATCGGTCTGCCAGTTTATGTTTTCCGGGGACTCCCAAATTACGAAGTAACACAGCGTCCCCCGGACGTAACTCTCGATATTTGACTTTATTGTCGTATCGTCTCTTATTGCCAGCATTCAGTTTAGCTGTAGACTTCTCAGCCTGTTGGTAAGCTTGCTGCAAACTGTCCTTTAGCCTTTGCACATACTGGAAATGGGTAGCATTGTGTATCCCATCCGTTGAGACTCGAAGACGCACATCTACGGGGAGTCTTGCCTCCCGCCCAAACATGAGGAAGTACGGGGAGAACCCAGTGGACTCATGGCGAGTACAGTTGTACGCGTGTACCAACGTTTCTACGTGACGACTCCATTCTGCTTTCTGCGTTCCCTTCAGAGTTCCAAGCATGTCCAACAGGGTCCTGTTGAATCGTTCAGGCAAAGCATCTCCTTCGGGGTGGTACGGAGTCGTCCGGGACTTGGCGACGTTCAGCATTTTAAGTAATTCTCGGATCAGAGTACTCTCAAAATCTCGCCCTTGGTCGGAGTGAAGTCGGTTTGGAAGACCGTAATGCACGAAGAACTTTTCCCATAGAACTTTCGCGACCGTGATAGCCTTCTGGTCTTTTGTGGGGAAGGCCTGTGCATATCGGGTGTAATGGTCCGTGATGACCAGCACGTTACCGATGCCTCGGCTATCAGGTTCGATACATACAAAGTCCATACACACCAAGTCCATCGGACCAGAACTCTTAAGATGGGCCATGGGAGCTGCTCTGGTAGGCAACGTCTTGCGTTGAATGCACCGGGAACAACGGCGGCAGTGTTGTTCCACCGCTTCCCTCATCTTGGGCCAGAAGAACCGGTCTCGGACTAGCCCAAAAGTCTTCTCTACGCCTAAGTGCCCGTGTTCATCGTGTAGGGACTTCAACACCAGGTATTGTAAGTTCTTGGGTAGGACTAGTTGTCTCCTATCCGGGTGATTATGATATTGCACCACCCGATAGAGCAAGCAGTTGTCCACTTCAAATTTGTCCCATTCTCGCATGAGTAAGGCCACCAAGTCATTGGGCGCACGTTTCAGAAGGGCTGGGTTCCTTTTTTCAACGGCGTGCCGGATGATGCTAGTGACCGGATCTCGAATTTGGTAGTCTACCAGATCTTTCCACCGGAACACCTTGTCGTGCGTGAGGTGCATCCCTTTTGGGTCGCAGTAGGCGGCGGGGACAGCCTGCGACTGGCATCCCAAAGAGTCGATCACTCGTAACTCGGAGAAGGCCACTTGGTCATTAACTATGGCTGCAGTTTTACACATAGCCCGCACTCCGGGGCCGGGAAGTTCTTCCCATTCCTCATCATCGGGGGTAGCGAGTAGTCCTGGTCTTCGGGAGAGGGCGTCCGCCCCAATATTCAATGGCCCCGGCTTATACTTCAAGGAGAAGCTGTAGTTACTGAGGGCGGCCTGCCATCGGTGGCCTGCTGCATCTAGTTTGGCCGACGTATTGATGTACGTGAGGGGGTTGTTATCCGTCCTTACCTCGAAGGTGACACCGTACAAGTAATCGTGGAGCTTCTCGGTGATCGCCCACTTGAGAGCCAGAAACTCCAACTTGTGGACGGGGTATCTCTGCTCACTGGGTGTCAAGCTTCGGCTGATGTAAGCTACCGGCCGCAGGCCCTCCGGGTGCTTCTGGTGCAGGACGGCGCCTAGTCCATTTAGACTAGCATCCACATGCAGGACGTAAGGCTGTTCGGGATCCGCATAAGCAAGTACAGGCGCTTCGGTCAGACACTTCTTCAGCTTCAGGAAGGCCTGCTCACACTCAGAGGTCCATTTGTCACCAAACGGTTGGCGGGCTGGTACAGCCTTCTTCCCGGTCTCGGAAGGGTATATCTTCAACAGATTGTTCAAGGGTTTAGCCTTGCTCGAGTACCCTTCCACGAAGCGGCGATAATACCCACAGAACCCCAGGAAGGATCGCAGCTCTGTGACGTTCTCTGGGCGAGGCCAGTTCACCACGGCCTCTACCTTGGCAGGGTCGGTGGCGATCCCTTTGGCGGACACGATGTGCCCCACGTAGGTCACCGAGGTATGGCAAAATCGGCACTTGTCTAGGGACAATTTCAACCCTTCGTTTCCCAGACGATCGATCACCTTAAATAACCGCTCTTCGTGCTCTTCCAGAGTCCTTCCGAAGACGATGATGTCGTCCAGGTACACCAGGCACTCCCGGGGAATCATGTCCCCGATTGTCTTTTCCATCAACCTTTGGAACGTAGCAGGCGCCCCACATATACCTTGGGGCATACGGGTGAATTGATAGAATCCCAGGGGGCAGACGAAAGCCGTTTTCTCCTGGTCTTCCGCCGTCATGGGCACCTGATAGTACCCTGATCGGAGGTCCAGCACGCTAAACCAGTGACTCCCATTCAGCGCATTCAGGATCTCTTCAATGCGCGGAAGGTTGTATTGATCCGGGATCGTGCGGTTGTTCAGTGTCCGATAGTCGATACACAGTCGTACGGACCCGTTCTTTTTCCGCACCACCACTATGGGCGACGCGTAAGGTCCTCGTGATTCTGTCACAATCCCAGCGGTTTCCATGTCTTGGATGGCGTTCCTCACATCGTCCACATCCCGAGGGGCAAGGCGACGAGAACGTTCCCGGAACGGGGTGGCATCACTCATCCGAATGGTATGTTGGGCACTGCGGCTGCACCCCACATCCATCTCGCTCGTGGAGAACACATGTCGTCGTTGCATCAGCTGGGTGGTCAACCGTTTTTTCCACTCTGTGGACAGGGTCGATTCGCCGAAGTTGAAGTCCAGATCGACTATCCGCTAGTGCGCGGCCGCCGCCTTCACCTGAGGTGTGGCTCCCACCGGGCTGACCGGATATATGCATCCCAACTTCTGGTCGACATCAAACTCCATCGGAAAGGGGGAGAGATTCTGCACATATACGTGGGTTCGAATAGGGATCTTAGCCGTCCAATCCCTCACTTCGGGTAGTATTCTATACCCTCGCTGAACCTCTTCTTCTTCAGGCTCACTCTCCAGCGAGAACAGTTGGTCGTTCTGGTCTCGGTCGGGATAACAACACCAGACGGCCATCTTTTGCACTCCCCCTGGTAATATGGTCGTCAGTCCTCGTTGACGATTGTAGAGGTCCCCATGACGCTCCAATGCATACACCCGGTGGCATTCTTCTCGTAAGATGGGGTCTAGGAGCGAATCGGCCAGCGGCAACTCGTTGGTCTCTCTCAAGTAGGCTCGGATTATAGCTTGCACTATGTCTGCATTGGTTCCCAAGATGATTGGGTACTTGCAATGGTCTTGGGGCTCCGGGCATACCATGGCCGCTACCTGCATGGGGTGCTTCTTGCCGGTGTTCAGTTGGAGTATGTCCAGTTGGACCTTTACAATCCCATCGATGGGGTAGTCTTCATTACTTAACCCCCTAACCTTCATATGTTCGGCCGGCCTTAGTGGGCAGTGTTGAAGGTGCTGATCATAAAACCTGCGATATATTATGGTTACTTGTGACCCTGTGTCCAATAGGGCCGAGGCGTATATCCCTTCTAGTACCACGGGCACGATGGCCGCAGGGACCACTTGACTGCAAGCTTCACCGGAATGGGGCGTCATCACTGGGGCCCGCGTCAGAAGGGGCATCCGGGGTTCCAGTTCCAGAATGCGTGAGTTCGAGGTCAGCTTCTGCCATTGGTACACTGCAGACCATAGATCGGGCTGATTTTCCTCTATCGGAAGGGTGTTCCTCAGGGTGAACTTCCTTTTCTGGGCAATTACGGATTACGTGGCCCTTCTTGCCGCAGTTATAGCATACCACTGGGCGGCTTTCCGGGCGACTCGTGGATGGGGAAGGTGGTCGGTCGGGGGGTCGTGGTTTGTACCCTTTGGACAAGGCAGTAGACTCTTCCTTCTTTTCCGTAGAGCCCTTTCCTTTGGAGGCAGAGGAGCTCTTAGGTGTAGCGGTGGAGTGTAGCATAACATGAGCCTCCTGTAGTTTCACTTGCCGCAGCAACTCGGTGAACTTGTAGGGGCCCCCGTCCATTATCTTGCTGCGGAGCATGTTGGCTATGGGGTGAGTGGGGCTTGATCCCCGCAGATACTGTTTATGGAGAGCTTCATCCATCCCCGATGCGGAGACCAGCTTACGATTGAGTAGGACCCCGAGGACCAGCTGTAGGCGGTGGATGAAAGCCGACAGGTCCTCTCCTTCCTTCTGATAAAGACGGAAGTACTTCGTCCAGAGCGCTCCTTCGTCTTCTGCTAGTCCGTACGCCTCCAACAGGAACGCCACCATTTCCAACGCTGTCAACTCTGGGTGTTGGTCCCTGTGGATGGTCAACATAGTAGACGCAGGGGGTCTGAGGCATTCCATAATACGCTGCCGCTTTACAGTGTCAGTGCACGACCACTCCTCTACTACTTTTACTGCATTCCCCCTCCACAGGTCTATTCCTTCTTCCCCCTGGGGTATTGGAAGTACTCCAGAGAAGGCCTTAAGCTTCCTATAACTTTGAGACTGGGATGCCACAGTGAGGGCTTCTACGAATTGGGGTAGCGTCACCCCCATTATGGAACCTTCGTTCGTTGCTCTCTCTCCGATAGGCCGAGAGTTTACCTCGCGGGGTACGGTGTCGGGTGGAGAGGGAGGACTGTCAGCCCAACTACTGGCGTCCGGGAGGCCGCTTGGGGTAAAGGAGACTTTGGGTTGGGGACGGTCAACCCGGTTTGGGGTACTGGACACGGGGGTAAGTGGCGTCCAGGTACTGGTGGACGGTTCGTCGGGATCTTGAGGAGGGGCTCTGAGCGAGAACATTTCCCGTATTACTGGCAAGTCCGAGTATATAAGGGGGTATCCTTCTGGTGGGCACTCGGGGGCTATTAGAATATTCGGGGCCGCTTCAGGGCCTATGTCCCGGCATACGGTGAATAGTAGTGCACTCAAGTGATAAGTAGAGTCGAACACCCTGCCACGGTACCATATTCTATCTGCGCCTAAGAGTTTGCTCAGTGAGTTCCGGATGTCAGTTTCAGGTACTAACGCCGGGACATTCCCTACTGCAACCACATGTCTAGGTGGTTCACGGACGGTGGTGGCCCACGCGTGGACCTCTTGACGTGAGGGAATTACCATGATGCTGATTTTTGGTGATTCGGTTTTGAATAGGGCACCCCAGGTCTAAGATCTCAGCAGCGCCTCCAAATGTAACGGTCATATCACCCCACCCAATCGCATATACCGCGTGCGTGGAGGGAACATGCAATGTTACCAAGGGGGGTGCGTGGTGCAATACCTGTTGGCTCACAGAAGGCTGAGCCTCCGCTAAGGGAACCTGGGGCAATGTATTACAATACTAATGATGCAGCGCCTCCACCTGCGATGGCTCCCACCAGAGGGGAAGTAGTTCCTCGCAGGACAATACACAATGACCACACAGACAGCTCTATATAACTATTAACTTTACTACATGCAGCAACTTATCACATTACATCTCAACACATGCGCCACGGCGGACGCTAACCACTCTAGGCGTCACGGCGGACGCTACCACCTCTAGGCGTCACGGCGGACGCTACCACCTCTAGGCGTCACGGCAGACGCTACCACCTCTAGGCGTCACGGCGGACGCTACCACCTCTAGGCGTCACGGCGGACGCTAACCTCCCGCAGAGTGACCCCACCCTGTGTCCAGTAGCCCCCACCCAAATGTCTTGCACTCCCCAAAATCATATACCAATGTCTGCATATGTATGTGTGACTGCGCAGCCACTATGTCTGGTGATAGGCCTGGTTGGTGCACGTGAGTTGCAGGTTACCTGCCCGGGCTCCAGCCACGGGTACCGCGATATCACCGGAGTTCCGCCCGATCCGACGTTGTCCTCCACACCGCGTTGGGTGAATTCCAGCGCGGATAATATCACCTTAGTCCCAGGGTCTTTGATAGTGTTCTGAGCCCAGAACCCACCTCGCAGGGCCGCACGGCTTTAGCACTGTGTCCCTGACTAAGCTACCAATAAATGGGTCAGTGTCCCTATCTAGGGCCTGTCCCTATACTCCACAAGCTATTAAGTGGCTCAGGACCTAACTGGGGGCCTGGGGGCTGCTGGCCTAATGCAGAGGGTCACTGACCCCTGCATCCACCTCTTACCCCTAGCTGGTCCGGATCCTGACTGCCCGTGTCACTGCAAAACCCCGCGAAAAATATCTCTCCTTTCCCGGGCAAATCCCTCAGCCCTATTGGCTCCCTGGCGTCAGGTGTCTCTGCCCCTATGCACCCTGGGGGCTGGCCGTCTATCCTCGCGCATGCGCGAGCTATCAGGGGCCTCCCGCGCTAGCTGGCATCCTGCGCATGCGCGAGCTAACTATCATGGCGGCGCCCTGCTCCGCTAGCCGCCGAGCCGGTGGCAACGCGATCGCGGCCTTAGCGACGGCCCGATCGCGTCCCCGGCAACCGGCCTGCTCGCCGCTCGCGTCCCCGGCAACCGCCCGACCCGCTTCCCTAGCAACCGGCCGCACAGCAACACCGCGCGCTCGCAACGGTGAAGGAGGAGGCGAGTGCGCGAGGGGGGGGGACAAGGGAGGGGGCGAGTGCGCGAGGGGGACCTGGCTACAGTACTATTACACGGACACAGTGTGTGGGGCACGCGGTGACGGGATAGAGACACTCATAAGAGCGTGGCTGAGCCACTATTGTACAGGACAATATTCCCTAGGGGTGTGGCCGAGCCACTGATGTTAGAAGGACATTATCCGTTAGCGGTGTTAGGGTATGATAGAGTATAAGTATAGTGTTATAAGATAAGTGTATGCATATTGGGTTATTGCCACGGTTCATATAGAGTATAAGTTTATTATTGCACATAGTAAAGTTGGTTGCACGCATTGTATCGGTGTGTTTCTTGCCCAGGGGAATCTTACATGACGGTGATCCTGGGTAAGTGGAGGCGCTGCGCTAATAAGTGTTACCCCAGGCTCCCAGCTAGCGGAGGCTCAGATCTCCTGGAGCCGCAGGTGCGCGCAGTTACCCGAAGTCGCTTAGAGTGTCAGAAAAAGGGCTACAAATGTCTTTTTTTATATAGCGCCATTAAATGTACATAGCGCTTCCCAGCAGTAATACATGTGACAATCATATAAATTACAAATAACAGGTCATGGGAATAAGTGCTTCAGACATAGATTGTAAGCTCTATGGGGTAGCGGCTCGCGCCTGCAAACATTCTATGTACAGCACTGCATACACTGGCGGTGGAAACATTACTACTGTTTTATATCAGACCTGACTGCTGATATAAACAGGACTTTAAAATCAGTTGCGATTCATAGAAAACCAGTGTGATCTGCCTGGCTTCTATCTAGGTGACGCTAGAGGGTGAGAGGGTGAGAGGCTGGTGTTGCTGTTTAGGGGGCGGGAGAAGAAATCATGGCGCCCTCCTCCCGTGTGAGGCAGGACAGTGATAGCCACGCGCGGACCCCCCGGTTACCTGGCTGCAGGCAGGGCTTGCGGACCCCCCGGTTACCTGGCTGCAGGCAGGGCTTGCGGACCCCCCGGTTACCTGGCTGCTGGCAGGGCTTGCGGACCCCCCCGGTTACCTGGCTGCAGGCAGGGCTTGCGGACCCCCCAAATACGTGGCTGAAGGCAGGGCTTGCGGACCCCCGGTTACCTGGCTGCTGGCAGGGCTTGCGGACCCCCCGGTTACCTGGCTGCAGGCAGGTCTTGCGGAACCCCCGATTACGTGGCTGCAGGCAGGGCTTGCTGACCCCCCGGTTACCTGGCTGCAGGCAGGGCTTGCGGACCCCCCAGTTACGTGGCTGCAGGCAGGGCTTGCGGACCCCCCGGTTACCTGGCTGCAGGCAGGGCTTGCGGACCCCCCGGTTAATTGGCTACAGGCAGGGCTTGCGGACCCCCGGTTACCTGGCTGCAGGCAGGGCTTGCGGACCCCCCCCGGTTACCTGGCTGCAGGCAGGGCTTGCTGACCCCCCCGGTTACCTGGCTGCAGGCAGGGCTTGCGGACCCCCCTGGTTACCTGGCTGCAGGCAGGGCTTGCGGACCCCCGGTTACCTGGCTGCAGGCAGGGCTTGCGGACCCCCCCCGGTTACCTGGCTGCAGGCAGGGCTTGCTGACCCCCCCGGTTACCTGGCTGCAGGCAGGGCTTGCTGACCCCCCGGTTACCTGGCTGCAGGCAGGGCTTGCGGACCCCCCGGTTACCGGGCTGCAGGCAGGGCTTGCGGACCCCTCGGTTACCTGGCTGCAGGCAGGGCTTGCGGACCCCCCCGGTTACCTGGCTGCAGGCAGGGCGTGCGGACCCCCCGGTTACCTGGCTGCAGGCAGGGCTTGCCCTTGGGCACCCGGTCGGCCCCGCACACGGTGAAGGTGTGAGTGTCGTCGCTCAGCCGCACGGTGACGCTGCGCTCGGGCCGTACGTGCAGCACCCGGCCCTGCATCCACACCAGGCCCACCTCCAGCCCGCCGGCTCCTTTCTCCAGCCAGAAGGAACCGGCCGCCGTCGCACGCATTCCCTCAGCCGCCCCGCTAACATCTTCACCGGCGGGGAGGTAACCTGGAAGCCGGGCCGCGCTGCAGGCCGATCTCCGGCGGCCGCCATGGTCGCCATGGAGACAGCAAAACTGGCGCGCCTTTTCTGACATTGACAGGGGACCAATCGCGGCTCCTGTACGAGAGCAGCAACCAATCATAGGAGAGGGGGGCTGGGCTGGTGACCCTGCATTAACCCCTTCCAGGCTGTTAGTGTGACAACCCTCTATAAAGACGTGTCTCTGTGTAATAAACCAATGTCAGAACAATACATGGCGCGCCTGTGTTTGTGTTTATTAAGCAGCAGTGTCACATATTCCAACATCTTTTTATAAATGTCAGGGGTCAAGTCTGCACTATGTCTGACCCCCATACAGGGGAAAGTGGTTCTTGGGTGAGCCATACTCCAGCTAACAGTAAACAATAATAATAATGACAACAACAAATATAATAAAGTTAATCTTATACTATATTAGTGAAAGCACTGTATGTTTGCCTGCCTGGATGTCCGGTGTCCCTAGGGGAAATCTCATTGGTCCCTTGGGTCGCCCGCCCCCGCACACCTCTCATTGGCCTGAGGCGGAGTGACGGCCCACACACACACACACACACACACACACACACACACACACACACACACACACACACACACACACACACACACACACACACACACACACACACACACACACACACACACACACACACACACACACACACACACACCACAGCAGCTCTATACACACACACACACACACACAACACAGCAGCTCTATACACACACACACACACAACACAGCAGCTCTATACACACACACACACACAACACAGCAGCTCTATACACACACACACACAACACAGCAGCTCTATACACACACACACACACACACAACACAGCAGCTCTATACACACACACACAACACAGCAGCTCTATACACACACACACACACACACAACACAGCAGCTCTATACACACACACACACAACACAGCAGCTCTATACACACACACACACACAACACAGCAGCTCTATACACACACACACACACACACAACACAGCAGCTCTATACACACACACACACCCTCTGTCCGCCCCCCTCCTCCCCCCTCACGTGCGCCATCCTGCACTGGCTCCGGACGGGAAGCGCGGCCCTCCTTCCCCAGCCGCTCCCTTACCTCCCCGGCGCTACCACCCGCTCAGGTAAGTCACTGTGCGTCCCGCCTCAGCCTCAGGCCCACTGCGCGTCCCGCCTCAGCCTCAGGCCCACTGCGCGTCCCGCCTCAGCCTCAGGCCCACTGCGCGTCCCGCCTCAGCCTCAGGCCCACTGCGCGTCCCGCCTCAGCCTCAGGCCCACTGCGCGTCCCGCCTCAGCCTCAGGCCCACACAGGGCGCTTCCTACCGCCGCTCAGCCAGACGCCACATCGAGCGGGCGCCGGGGGGGGGGGGGAGCGTGAGTCTTAGGCCCACACAGGGCGCTTCCTGCAGCCGCCTGCACGCCTCACTCAGCAGGACGGCACATCGGGGGACCAAGCGGCCCCCCCCCACTCCCCTTTCTCCCCCCCCCCGCTCCCCTTTCTCCCCCCCCGCTCCCCTTTCTCCCCCCCCGCTCCCCTTTTTCCCCCCCGCTCCCCTTTCTCCCCCCCCGCTCCCCTTTCTCCCCCCCCCCCCGCTCCCCTTTCTCCCCCCCCCCCGCTCCCCTTTCTCCCCCCCCCGCTCCCCTTTCTCCCCCCCCGCTCCCCTTTCTCCCCCCCGCTCCCCTTTCTCCCCCCCCGCTCCCCTTTCTCCCCCCCGCTCCCCTTTCTCCCCCCCGCTCCCCTTTCTCCCCCCCCGCTCCCCTTTCTCCCCCCCCGCTCCCCTTTCTCCCCCCCCCCGCTCCCCTTTCTCCCCCCCCCCGCTCCCCTTTCTCCCCCCCCCGCTCCCCTTTCTCCCCCCCCCGCTCCCCTTTCTCCCCCCCCCCGCTCCCCTTTCTCCCCCCCCGCTCCCCTTTCTCCCCACCCGCTCCCCTTTCTCCCCCCCCCCGCTCCCCTTTCTCCCCCCCCCGCTCCCCTTTCTCCCCCCCCCGCTCCCCTTTCTCCCCCCCCGCTCCCCTTTCTCCCCCCCCCGCTCCCCTTTCTCCCCCCCCCGCTCCCCTTTCTCCCCCCCCCCCGCTCCCCTTTCTCCCCCCCGCTCCCCTTTCTCCCGCTCCCCTTTCTCCCCCCCCCGCTCCCCTTTCTCCCCCCCCCCCGCTCCCCTTTCTCCCCCCCCCCCCCGAAACCTTTACAACAAATACTCACCTATTGTTCCACGAGTTATAAATAATACTACCTATTACGCATTTACATCAGCTAGTAAATAATAATAATGAAAGATGAATAAATAAATCCTAATGAAAAAGAAATAAGTAGCACCAAACATAATGACAATATTTGTTTGATGTTAACATTTAATAATATGTAACGTATAAAGCACCAAACCCCTACTCTCTCCACCAGAAGTACAAGGCTAATTTCATTTAAAATAGATTTGAAGCAAAAGGTGACACTGTGCTCATTTGCATGTCATTTCCCAGAGTCCCTGGCTGCAGTGGAAGCTGTATGGGATAATGGTGAAAAGCAGGGTTGCAGACCTGTCTGAGACATGTGAATGTGCTCACAAGGGAGATTGTTATTTCTCTTTAGTTCATAGTCATTTTTAGAGCAAAGATCAGCAACATTTTGCCTAAGACGACATTGTTTAGGATATTTACTAAATTGTACTAGGCCAGCAAGGCACTTTACAATGCTGTACAGTAACTAAGGCCCGGGCCATAGAGGGGTGGGGAGAGCGGATGCGAGCTAACGCTGAGGCTCTCCTGCTTAAGTCAGCCCGATTCCACGGAGCCAGCGTGCGCGAAGGGAGCCGGGGGGAGGTGGTTGGAGGCGGGGCAGTGACGTCGCTGGGCCAATCGCCCGCGATGCACTGACGTCAATGTCACGGCGCCGTGACGTTGACGCTGCTTAAGGCTGATTGGATGTTTTCAGCCGACAGTGCGCTGAAAAACAGCTTGGCGCTCGGCTGAAAACTCCAAAGCCTGAGCACGCCCGCGGACGCTCGCATGAGCCCCCTCTCAAGGCATCCTCATTGAGGATGCAGGGGCTCAGCGCGGAGCGTCCGCACGCCTCAGCGCTGCTTGTCCTTCTATGGACGCAGCCTTAGACTCCTTACAGACTATTCACTTGAGTGGACCATAAAGTGTCTTATAGAGGGAACTCTAAGGTGTCTTAAGATGCATTAAGATATATTATGTATGGAAATCTTTATTTATATAGCGCTTTATAAGAGAGGCAATACAGTACAATAAGTGCAACAAACAAAATCAGACAATAGGAAAGGAAATCCCTGGCCTGGAGAGCTTACAGTCTTAATGCTAGATCCATGGAACTCTGTTGTGTTTACGCTAATAACGGGACATTCCTGAAATTGGTACCTGACCCTGTGTGGAAGGCAGAGACACAGGGGCAGTGCCTGCCAATATCATAAAGAGCAGTGCACTTCCTATTTAGTAGAAGTGTGTGTCAGAGTTAAGAGTTCAGTCCAGAGTTAGAGTCTGCTGAGTCTGTCACCTGGCTGGCCCAGGGTGACAGAGAGAGCCTATATCAATTGGCCGTTGGAGAAGGGGAGCCATCAGCCTCTGAGTAGAGCTGATGCAACCTTACTTAGGGAGGTGGACCAATTCCTCTCACCCTGTTTAGGGGGCGAGGGAAGAGCTAGCCCCACCCTGGGTGCCCTTGACCTGGGGTGGTGGCAGGGACACAGAGACCATCCTGAGGGAGAGCAGTCCTGTGTGGAGGAAGACACCCTGTACCTGATTGACAGTCTTGTTGCTGCTATTCTGCTGCTGTGAATAAAGAGCTGCGGCTGCTTTTAAAGATATACAGTGTGAGACTGGAATCTCTCATCCCCGGGGGGGGGGGGGGGGGACGACTCTCTGGAAGGATTCCACCCGTATTCCTGGGGCTCAGAGATGGAGGTGCTGCACCATTAAATGAGACGAAGGCATTCACCCCAGAAACCTGATCCTATCATCCCCCATACCATCGCGGGAGACTCAGGCCCCCCTGTTGCCAGCAGGTATGCACCACACTCAGACACGTAGCCAGGCCCTAGTACAGAGGAGGGGGCCCGATCTGCGATTGGCCCAGGGAAGGGGGGCTACATTGGGAATGGCTGTTACTTTTCTTCATATTAATGGGTATCCTCAAAGCTAATGATATGCCAAAATGACGTCCATTAGCAAAACTACAATTGTTTCTTCACTTTTTCTGCTTGATGAATAGGGTGACCAGATTTCGAAAATGAAAAACCGGGACACCTTAAAAAATAATTTATTAAACAAATTACATCACGTGACACCTCCTGTTGCCATGACAATAAGACACTCTGATGCCCCTGCAGTGTTAGTGTGGATAGAGGTGGGGGCTTTGCTTGGGCCCTTCAACTCTTACAGCCAGGGCATTATTGGCCAGGAATGCCCAGTTCGGAGGGGATTACTACTTCAAAATGTATTTGATTCGTAACAACATCAAAAAACTGTAATACCAATAACTAACAACCACAGACAATGGTAATCTAAACCATCAAATAAAATGTCTACGGCCCTTGTTCAAGCATGTTTGCGGTACTTACCAGATAAATCAGTGCCTGCAATCCACGACTGTATCCGCCTCTCCGAGCGTCTGTAAGCAATCCAGCGTTCCTGGTGTGTGGCTGAAGAGGTGAGGGACTCCCTCCTCTCAAACGGAAAAGAAGAGCAAAAAATAGAGTTGGAACATACCTATCATACAGGGATGAGAGAGAGAGACAGAGAATGAGAGAGAGAGACAGAGAATGAGAGAGAGACAGAGAATGAGAATGAGAGAGAGAGACAGAGAATGAGAGAGAGACAGAGAATGAGAGAGAGACAGAGAATGAGAGAGAGACAGAGAATGAGAGAGAGACAGAGAATGAGAGAGAGACAGAGAATGAGAGAGAGACAGAGAATGAGAGAGAGACAGAGAATGAGAGAGAGACAGAGAATGAGAGAGAGACAGAGAATGAGAGAGAGACAGAGAATGAGAGAGAGAGACAGAGAATGAGAGAGAGACAGAGAATGAGAGAGAGACAGAGAATGAGAGAGAGACAGAGAATGAGAGAGAGACAGAGAATGAGAGAGAGAGACAGAGAATGAGAGAGAGACAGAGAATGAGAGAGAGACAGAGAATGAGAGAGAGACAAAAGTAATGTACTGTATAACCATTAAACCGTACCCCCTAGTATTCGTGTAATCATTGTCCCACACCCCCTATTACTCACGCTTTGGCAATACTGAAATGTTCTTTTGTCATGCCAACAAAGCTGATTTTGATTTGAGAGACACAGAGAGACACAGAGACACAGAGAGAGACAGAGACACAGTGGCCTATTCAGTAAGCGTCGATAAGGCTGCGTCTATAGCAGGCCTGCACAACATAACGGCCGCGGGCCGCATGCGGCCCGCCCGGCCTCTCTGTGCGGCCCGCCCGGCCTCTCTGTGCGGCCCGCCCGGCCTCTCTGTGCGGCCCGCCCCGCCTCTCTGTGCGGCCCGCCCGGCCTCTCTGTGCGGCACGCCCGGCCTCTCTGTGCGGCCCGCCCCGCCTCTCTGTGCGGCCCGCCCGGCCTCTCTGTGCGGCCCGCCCGGCCTCTCTGTGCGGCCCGCCCCGCCTCTCTGTGCGGCCCGCCCCGCCTCTCTGTGCGGCCCCCTCTGTACGGCCCGCCCGGCCTCTCTGTGCGGCCCGCCCGGCCTCTCTGTGCGGCCCGCCTGGCCTCTCTGTGCGGCCCGCAATGAGATTTAAAAAAAAAAAAACTTAAAAAAAAAAACCTTCAAAAAAAAAAAAATGGCAGCGATTCCCCGCGGTCCCGGGGGTGATGTGAGGTGCATTGAGGTGAGGTGCATTGAGGTGAGGTGCAGGGGAGGTGAGGTGTAGGGGGTGAGGTGCAGGGGTGATTGGAGGTGCAGGGGGGGTGATTGGAGGTGCAGGGGGGGTGATTGGAGGTGCAGGGGGGGTGATTGGAGGTGCAGGGGGGGTGATTGGAGGTGCAGGGGGGGTGATTGGAGGTGCAGAGGGGGGTGATTGGAGGTGCAGAGGGGGGTGATTGGAGGTGCAGGGGGGGTGATTGGAGGTGCAGGGGGGGTGATTGGAGGTGCAGAGGGGGGTGATTGGAGGTGCAGCGGGGGGGGTGATTGGAGGTGCAGGGGGGGGTGATTGGAGGTGCAGGGGGGATCATTGGAGGTGCAGGGGGATCATTGGAGGTTCAGGGGGGGTTATTGGAGGTTCAGGGGGGGTGGTTGGAGGTGCAGGGGGGTGATTGAGGTGCAGGGGGGGTGATTGGAGGTGTGGGGGTCATTGGAGGTGCGGGGGGTTATTGGAGGTGCAGGGGGGGTTATTGGAGGTGCAGGGGGGGTCATTGGAGGTGCAGGGGGGGTCTTTGGAGGTGCAGGGGGGGTCTTTGGAGGTGCAGGGGAGGGTTGTTGGATGTGCAGGGGGGGTTATTGGAGGTGCAGGGGAGGGTTGTTGGAGGTGTAGGGGGGGTGATTGGAGGTGCAGGGGGGGTGATTGGAGGTACAGGGGGGAGAGTGATGTGAGTTGCAGGGGGGGAGAGTGATGTGAGTTGCAGGGGGGGAGAGTGATGTGAGGTGCAGGGGGGGGAGAGTGGTGTGAGGTTCAGGGGGGGAGTGATGTGAGGTTCAGGGGGGGGAGTGATGTGAGGTGCAGGGGGGAAGAGTGATGTGAGGTGCAGGGGGGAAGAGTGATGTGAGGTGCAGCGGGGGAGAGTGATGTGAGGTGCAGGGGGGGAGAGTGATGTGAGGTGCAGGGGGGAGAGATGGGAGGTGCAGGGGGGGAGAGTGGTGTGAGGTGCAGGGGGGGAGAGTGATGTGAGGTGCAGGGGGGGAGAGTGATGTGAGGTGCAGGGGGGTAGAAGGATGTGAGGTGCAGGGGGCGTGGGATGTGTGTGGTGTGCAGTGGGGTATTGTGTGTTTGTGGAGAGGGAGTATTATGTGTGGGTGAGGGGGAGAGATGGGGGTATGAGAGATAGATGGGGAGTATCGCAAAGGTTGATAGTGAGGGGTTCTGGGGGAGATATGAGGATGATGATGAGAGGTGCTGGAGGAGAGATGATGATGATGATTTTACCCGTGCGGCCCAAATTTTTTTTCCTTGGAGCATTTTGGCCCTTCTCGCTTTACGAGTTGTGCAGGCCTGGTCTATAGTATTTCAGAAGGAGGGAAGGCGCACACACGCTGCAATACACTTGCTGAAGCCTGAGCTTTTTAATGGCTTTGCAGGGTATGCAGCGGGCGCGATTTGGGGGCGTGGCAATGAATATTTGGAGGCGTGGCAATAACGTTCCGGCACGGACGTCACTTCCCTACCTCACATCCCGATCCACCGGCATTTTTTCAGATGCAGAATCTGAAGCACTGTGCAGACAAGAAGAAAAATGCACACAATGCGCACCAGAGATTAAAATATAGTAAATTATTTATTAATAAAACAAGAAATAACCGAGGGGATCCAACCCCACCTCAGTACATATGCGTCACAGATCCGGGTTCGGTTACAATGAACACAAACCACATGAATAATCAAATATAACTAAATGAAACTAAATCTATAAACAACATGACAAACGGTATATAAAATAATAAAAAGGAAGACAGTGTTCAATAAAACGGGATAAAGGAATCCTGGATTGGCTAAAAATATAGCTAAACAGCTGCCTGAGGCTGACAGGGGGAGACGGAGATTTACACTGAAGCCCAGAGCGGGTTCCGCGGCGAACGTATTGGGATCCGGACCGCGCCACCGCAGAGATGTTACCACCGCCCGAGCTCCCTGCAAACGCCATCTCGGCCTGTCAGAATACGCGCAGAGTGACCTGTCGTGACACGTCGGTTTATGTGTCTTTTTCAGTACAAAAACTTGTGATCAAACTTACCAGAGTGCTGTCTCCTGATCTCGTGCTTCAAACGGAATCGTGTGGTTTATTATTGCTTTATGGGACAAGCACCCATTTTTTTCTACATGCAACTGGAGTGCCGGCTGCTTCTGTGGAATATATATATATATAATTATATATATGCCAGGCCAGGACGCAAGATGCAAAACCTGCGCAATACTCGACACAGCGGACACAATACAAATCGGAATCGGGAATACAAAATCAGAGGAAGGTTCACCTGTTCCTCCAGCAATGTCGTGTTCCTCATCATGTGCATGAAATGTCCAGGGGGCTGCTACTACATAGGTGAGACGGGGCAGGGGCTAAACAAGAGAATGAACCTGCATCGCACAGCATCACACGCGGAACAAGAGACAGTCCTGTCGGCGAACATTTCTCTGACTCTGTCCATAAGATGGACGATCTGGGGGTTGCCATACTCAAAGTTAATCTTAAAACACCGAAATAGAGATGGTTGCACGAATAGAAATATATGCAACTGTTCGGGACACTTAGCGGTGGCCTAAACAGAGATCGAAATTTTATGAGTCATTACTGACACAAGTGAACTCTCTTCCCATGAGCGCTAAAGGCCATGTCTGTACATACTGTGCTATATGTATGCACACACAGCTGTCTCTTACACATACAAATACTCCTTGTTTTTCCATCCCTATACACCAATAGGGACCACATAGTATCTACACACACTTTTAGTTTTGCTACAATCTCTCACATTTCCACACCTACCCACACAATTTATATTAACTCCCACTCCACACACACACCTTTTGTAAAGCACTGTATAAACTGTGGGCTCTCCATTCATTTATATTCACACAGATACACACACACACACACACACTCTTACATCACTAACTTTCAGGAACCATTTAACACCTCTAGCCATAAATCACATTCACACAAGGGGGGGGGAGAAGAGACAAGCACAGATAACATTCCAAGAGACACTGTTTTTAAGTATACCCTTTGCTTGCTTCATTCATTGTAACACCGCCAGAAGAAGAGATCAGCGTATCTCGAAAGCTCGCACAAATAAAAGCATTTCGTTAGCCACAGAACGGTATAGTCTATTTATTTTTTGATTATATATATATATATATATATATATATATATATATATATATGTGACACAAAGTATACCGCATCAACACAGTGCGTCACTGTTGCCCAGAAACTGTCTTGATTTATGATATAATAACAATGGACAGTGGTGCTAAAGGATAATGGATATGTATTACAACGAAAAAAGCATCCTTATGAAGAAGCACACGGGCATGCCAAGAAAGTGATAACAATACAAATGTATTACTGTGGGTTAAAAACAAGGGAAGAAAAATTGATAAAAGAGGAGGGGGACTCACATCTACCAAACATGTATTCCGTGAGGCAAAGAACAGCAAAAGTAATCACCAGCACAAGCAGCTCTGATCCAAGCATGCACATATACCTCTACACACAAGCAGCTCTGATCCAAGCATGCACATATACCTCTACACACACAAGCAGCTCTGATCCAAGCATGCACATATACCTCTACACACAAGCAGCTCTGATCCAAGCATGCACATATACCTCTCCACACAAGCAGCTCTGATCCAAGCATGCACATATACCTCTACACACAAGCAGCTCTGATCCAAGCATGCACATATACCTCTACACACAAGCAGCTCTGATCCAAGCATGCACATATACCTCTACACACAAGCAGCTCTGATCCAAGCATGCACATATACCTCTACACACACTGCAGCTCTGATCCAAGCATGCACATATACCTCTACACACAAGATGCTCTGATCCAAGCATGCACATCTACCTCTACACACAAGTTGCTCTGATCCAAGCAAGCCCATATACCTCTACACACAAGCAGCTCTGATCCAAGCATGCACATATACCTCTACACACACTGCAACTCTGATCCAAGCATGCACATATACCTCTACACACAAGCAGCTCTGATCCAAGCATGCACATATACCTCTACACACAAGCAGCTCTGATCCAAGCATGCACATATACCTCTCCACACAAGCAGCTCTGATCCAAGCATGCACATATACCTCTCCACACACTGCAGCTCTGATCCAAGCATGCACATATACCTCTACACACACTGCAGCTCTGATCCACGCATGCACATATACCTCTCCACACAAGCAGCTCTGATCCAATCATGCACATATACCTCTACACACAAGCAGCTCTGATCCAAGCATGCACATATACCTCTACACACAAGCAGCTCTGATCCAAGCATGCACATATACCTCTCCACACAAGCAGCTCTGATCCAAGCATGCACATATACCTCTACACACAAGCAGCTCTGATCCAAGCATGCACATATACCTCTACACACAAGCAGCTCTGATCCAAGCATGCACATATACCTCTACACACACTCCAGCTCTGATCCAAGCATGCACATATACCTCTCCACACAAGCAGCTCTGATCCAATCATGCACATATACCTCTACACACAAGCAGCTCTGATCCAAGCATGCGCATATACCTCTACACACAAGCAGCTCTGATCCAATCATGCACATATACCTCTCCACACAAGCAGCTCTGATCCAAGCATGCGCATATACCTCTACACACAAGCAGCTCTGATCCAAGCATGCACATATACCTCTACACACAAGCAGCTCTGATCCAAGCATGCACATATACCTCTCCACACAAGCAGCTCTGATCCAAGCATGCACATATACCTCTACACACAAGCAGCTCTGATCCAAGCATACACATATACCTCTACACACAAGCAGCTCTGATCCAAGCATGCACATATACCTCTACACACAAGCAGCTCTGATCCAAGCATGCACATATACCTCTACACACACAAGCAGCTCTGATCCAAGCATGCACATATACCTCTCCACACAAGCAGCTCTGATCCAAGCATGCACATATACCTCTACACACAAGCAGCTCTGATCCAATCATGCACATATACCTCTACTCACAAGCAGCTCTGATCCAAGCATGCACATATACCTCTACACACAAGCAGCTCTGATCCAAGCATGCACATATACCTCTACACACAAGCAGCTCTGATCCAAGCATGCACATATACCTCTCCACACAAGCAGCTCTGATCCAAGCATGCACATATACCTCTACACACAAGCAGCTCTGATCCAAGCATGCACATATACCTCTACACACAAGCAGCTCTGATCCAAGCATGCTCATATACCTCTCCACACAAGCAGCTCTGATCCAAGCATGCACATATACCTCTACACACACTGCAGATTTGTGCACATAACGTAAGGAGATAGCTGTTGTTGTAAAATAGTAATTGCAGAAATGGAGGCAATAAATGCTCGAGTATTAAAGATGTAAATACATCACCATTAAAGCGTAGGTGTGAAAGGCCAATTTACAGATAGCCAAGGCCTCCTGTCATGGAAAAGGGTAGGGGTCCCACTCCACAGACTCTCACTCCAACGCGTTCCGACTAAAACGGTCTTCTTCAGAGAGAAGAAGATTATATATATATATATATATATATATATATTTATTTTTTTGCATGTCATTTCCCAGAATCCCTTGCTGCAGTGGAAGTGCTGTATGCTGGTGATAATGGGGAAAGGAGGGGTTGCAGACCTGCCTAAGACATGCAGATGAGCATACAGTTGTATTTGCATATTTGCTTTCCTGTGGAGGGTTTTTGTCACTTTTTTTACTCACCATAACTTAACTCAGTATTATGGTATAGCCTATCCCATAGCCTCTTTGCATACCCAGTTAAATCAACCCCACACTGATGAGACCCATTAAGGTCGAAACAGCTGTCTGTGGGTGGTTTTCTGGGTATGCACCTTAACCCTGGCTGTGCTCAAAGCTGTGACCATGCAGCAAGCTTAAGCCTATAGGGAACCATGTTAAAAATGGTTTTTGAGGCAAAAAGTGACACTGTGTGCTCATTTGCATGTCATTTCCCAGAATCCCTTGCTGCAGTGGAAGTGCTGTATGCTGGGTGATAATGGGGAAAGGCGGGGTTGCAGACCTGCCTAAGACATGTAGATGAGCATACAGTTGTATTTGTATATATATATATATATATATATATATATATATATATATATATATATATATATATATATATATATATATATATACAGTGGTTGAAAATCACCAAAAAATCTACTCGCCACACAAAAAAATCTACTCGCCACCTAGTACCAAACGTGTGCTGCTTGGGCCAATATTTACTCGCCCGGGGGTTAAATCCACTCGCCCGGGGCGAGCAAATGTATAGGTTTGTCGAACACTGTATATATATATATATATGAAACCAGGTGTCCCACCAAGGAGACAAAAAACAGCACTCAAGGTATATTGCAAAAGTGTATTTGAAAAAAAGCAGGCACATATAAATCCAACGTTTCGGTCCTGTATAGGACCTTCCTCACGCCCCTGAGGAAGGTCCAATACAGGACCGAAACGTTGGATTTATATGTGCCTGCTTTTTTTCAAATACACTTTTGCAATATACCTTGAGTGCTGTTTTTTTGTCTCCTTGGTGGGACACCTGGTTTCCTGTAATTTTTGTTGAACAAGCACTTATTTATTTGGAGCCTTTGAAGTGCCTGCTGTTATATATATATATATATATATATATATATATATATATATATATATATATATATAAAATCAAAAAATAAATAGATGATATTATTTTTTTATTATTTTATGATTATTGAAGCTCGGCTAACACGGTACTTATACCTCTACACATATACCTTGAGTGCTGTTTTTTGTCTCCTTGGTGGGACACCTGGTTTCATATATATATATATATATATATATATATATATATATATATATATATATATATATATATATATATATATATATATGTGTGTGTAAATATATGTATGTGTGTGTAAATATATATATGTGTGTATGTATATATATATACATATATATATATATATATGTATATATATATATATATATGTATATGTGTTCGTGTGTGTGTGTCATACAAGAATCTATTATTATCTAAAATCAGTAACATATGTGATCTATTATGCCATTACCAATTGGACTGTAGGACTATAAAACCATTACGACTGAGTTGTAGCATTATCCTCTGATGAAATCAGCCGTGTGCTGAAGAAACACGTAGGTACATTCTTCTCGTTGCTATTGCCACACTATCCGTCTTGACGCCGGAAGGGAAGTTGGTACGCGAACAAGGCGAGACACCGGAATTACAGAGTGGAATCACAACTGCATACTACAGATTGCCGGAGGACCACACTGCAAGGGGCGCAGCCTATCGAGTTTCCCGGTCATCGTCCAAAGTCTGGAGCTGCGGATTGACCACCGGATTGACCACCGGATTACCACGGAGCACGAGCCTGTCTCATACAACGCTTTTACCAAACGGATGTTTGTGAGTTTGTTATTTTTATCTTGTCCAGGAAATGAAATTGTTAAACCGAATTTACACATGGAGCGGGCGCTTTCTCTTCTTTTTTTTTGTTTAGGTATCTATCGAGGAGGTGGTTGTTTCCCCGAAGAGAGCTGCCAGGACTCCAGAGGATGCCCGAATTGGATCCTTTTATGATTGAGTTATAACATAGCTATTAGAGCTAAGTTTCTGGACTGTTATTGTGTTTAGGCATAGTGTTTATTATTAATTTATTACAGCTACTTTTTAGTTATTAATTCTGGCCACTAATTCTCACTGCCACTATAATCTTTCTCTAGCCACAACCAAATTGCTATATCAGCTATATTATTTATTGGTTATACCAGGGGAGCTCGCGCCCCCACCCCCTCCTTTACCTTGATGCGGCGTCACGTGACCGGCAGCGGCATTTGACGAGGGTGACGTCACATGACCCCGCGGCGTAATTTAACACCGCGTTGCCATGGACACGAGTGACGCCGGCAGAGTCAAGGTAAGTAATAGCATTGCAGAGGCCTCACGCGATCCCCCGGCATTTAATTTTAATGCCTCGAGGAAGTGCGCGGGGCCTCTGCAACCGCCCGTGCGCCTCCCCCCCCCCCCCGAAAAATCTCCCGCCCTCCACTTTGCGCACCTCTGGGTTATACCATATATATACACACGCACACACATATATACACACACACACACACATACATATACACACACGTGTATGTGTGTATAAAACAGACAATATATATACATATAGTATGATATATATATATAAACATACTATATGTGTATGTATGTATATGTGTATATATATATATATATATTGCACGCGCACACACACATATAACGTTTTATCCAACTTTTTCATTTATCATTTGTAGAGAAAATGAACAATGTCGCCAAAAGCGCTATTTTTCAAAATGTAGCATCTCTACTAATTAGTGTAAAATGATACTTCATATAAAGCAGGTTATGGGACCCAGTATAAAATGACCTTCATGTCTCTTATCACATCCCAGTATATGGATATCTTCTATTATCACAAGCTGCTAACATGTGACAGGGCTCAGGGTCTGAGCCCAGAATGTGACATATTGAACATTCTCATTCTAAATTTCAAAAAATATTGTGTTGATTTCTGACCTGACTGCCGTGGTTACAGCTCAACCACTCTGTTCTACTGCATGTCACCACTTTCTGCCACAACCAGCTGACGGTGGATCTGCAAGGAGTTCAACGCTCATTGGCATCACATCTGTGGCTTGGTTAACGTATCATTTCTCCAGCTTTTTATTGTATTGTTTTTAAATAGATTATATTTATTTAGTTGAATAGATTATATTTCTTAGTACAATAGATTCTATTTATTAGTTTAATAGATATTTATTTAGTTTGATACATTATATTTCTTAGTTTAATAGATCATATTTGTTAGTTAAATAGATTATATTAACTAGTATTTAAGTCTCCCCCTCAGAGCCCCATTAGATAAATATTTTAGGACCCTTGTGCATATTTCACATCTTTTCGGAGTCGCTTATTTTTTAGACCCTCGGAGCCGAAACCTAAAGGGGTCAGCTAAGAAAGTTCGGATCAAGAGGAGCCACACAGCTTAAAGACAGAACATTTCCAAGGGAGATGGAGACAATTTGGGTAAGATCTGATTAAAGGACAACCTTTGGGGAAGGAAAGGGTGATGGGGGAGTGTAAGAGGGGGGTGAGAGAGCAAGGTGGTGTGTCAGATTGGGGCAGAGCAAGAGAACGCAAAAATGATGGGGATTTGCTGCATACCAAAAAAAACAATTAGTGATATTTTGACCAGTGCCCCTTAGTCTCAGGGAAGACCGGCATTTCGTCCAATGTATACAATAAGATTGATGGAAAAGGGCACACAGATTTGAATAAAAAAAGATAATTTATTGTGCCACAGACTACAATGTTTTGGCTGCTGGCCTTTCTTTGCTGGATTTAGTGGGTTTAGCCACTTTACCTGAAAAAGACCAGCAGGCCGAAATGTTGTAGTCTATGGCAGTGCAAGAGAAAACAGGTTGGGGGGGGGTGGGTTCTCGCAAGGTCGCCGACCCATGGGTGAGGGTCCCCGGTGGAAACTAGTCCTGGACCCCGGGAAAGCTGTCTGTGGCCCATACAAGCTGAGTAACATGTAGAAAGGACACATGTATGTTCAGAATGAGTTAGCATGGTATGGTGACAGGCATCATAGCAGGTCAGTGCAAGTCAGGGCAGAGCACTGCAAGGTCAGTCAATATGAGTATGAGGAAGGGTCCGATGGAGGAGTTGGAGGGTCCCAGAATATCTCTTAAAGCAGGGGTGTGCAAATCGAGGGGCGCGACATTTTCTTGGGAGGAGGGGCTCGGCGCTTACAGTGGCCCCTCGCTCTTCCCCACAGCATTTAAATTAAATGCCGGAAATCGCGCGCAAGTCCTCTGTAAGTTCCCTTTCCTTGTCTCCGGCGGCTTCTGGCGACAGCAACGTGGCGTCACATGATGTGGCATTGCCATAGCAACGTGATATCACATGACGTCGTTACATCAGAACGTCGGAGACAAGGTGGGGAGGGGGGAGGGGGGAGCAGGGAAAAAGGTTGCGCAACCCTGTCTTAAAGCATTGTCTTGCATACAGATCAGAGGCCAAGAATGGATATGGATATCCGATGTGAAGCCGGAAATAAGACAGAAAAGACCGTTTCGGGAGAAGAAGGTGAGTGATGAAATAGCCGTCACTGTGTAACTCTTCCAATTACCTGCAACTTCATGCAGAGAAATAGCAACGCTTGTTTTTAACGTGTTAAGCGCCTAATGGGGAATTCAACTGCTGAGAGGTTAAGGGAGTTACTCACCAAACTCAGCGACGTTTCTGTGTCTCTGTGATAACTCCCCTAGGACATGCCTGAAAACCAGAGGTTACTCAATGTATTTTTGATAAATAGAAATATGACCTTCTGGGGAGGGGTACATAATGGGTACTGGGCCTGGTGAGGTGGGTATAACGGGTACTGGGCCTGGTGAGGTGGGTATAACAGGTACTGGGCCTGGGGAGGGGTGTATAACAGGGTACTGGGCCTTGGGAGGGGTGTATAACAGGGTACTGGGCCTGGGGAGGGGTGTATAACAGGGTACTGGGCCTGGGGAGGGGCGTATAACAGGGTACTGGGCCTTGGGAGGGGTGTATAACAGGGTACTGGGCCTTGGGAGGGTTGTATAACTGGGTACTGGGCCTGGGGAGGTGGGTATAACGGGTATTTGCCCTGTGGAGGGCGGTATAACGTGGTATTGCGGAGGGGGTATAAGTGGCACAGGAGCTCTTGCGATACAGAGTATCACTGTCCCTGGTTACAAACACTTCATGTCTCCTGCAGGTCAGGACACGCACGAAGGTGGTGCCCTTTGTGCCACCAGACGACGAGGCGGGCTACGAGGCGGACGACGAGGCATACGAAAAAGCGGGCGTCAAGTGGAACAATGAGGTGGGCTACAAGGCGGCCGAGGAGGCAGACGTGGTGTACGATGACCAAGGAGCATACGACAGGTGTGGCCGGATCTGCTGCTTCACCTTTTTTAGGCGGAGGAGAAGACCCCAGGAGCAGGTAGGAGAATACGAGAGGTGCGGACAGATCTGCTGCTTCACCTTTTTTAGGCGGAGAAGAAGCCGGGAGCAGGTAGCAGAGGAGCCAGGGCGTAGATACAGGGGTATTCTAGGGGCCCTGAGAAGTTGGTTTGACCGCAGGAGAGGCAGATAAGATCAGGAAGGCTGCGGGAGGGGCAGGTACTAGAGGGAGATAGGGATATTGGGCGTGAGAGGGTGAGAGAGAACAAGGAGCAGGGCCGGAGCACGGGTTTCATGCGCCCGAGGCGAAACTTAAAATTTGTGCCCCAGTTGTATAAAAAATAACAAGATAAATAAAATAATAAAATAAACAGTGGCGTAGCTATCGGGACTGCAGGGGGTGCGACCGCACCCCAGCGCGACGCAAAATAAAAACAAAAGGGCGCCAAAATACTGGATAAAAAAAAAGAATAATAATTTAAAAAAAAAGATAAATAAATTAGAAATAATAAGAAAAAAAATAATAATGATTATTAATGCGCCCCTAGGACCTTTGCGCGCTAGGCGACCGCCTAATGGCCGGCCGGCCCTGCGAGGTATGCGGGAGGAAAAGGGGTGAATGGGATAGATATGCAGGGGGATGGGGGAGCAGGTGAGTTATACACAGGGGCACAAGGGCCCCATCACCCACATCTCTATATACTGAGTGTGCCCCTGTGTATAACAACGCTGATCTGTGCTGCTCCATCTGATCTCACTGCGCAGTGATCCAGGGACCCTCCGATCGCCATTTAATGGGGTCAGGAAGGAATTTTTTTCCCCCATTGCACAGCAGGGGTTATGTTTCGCCTTCCTCTGGATCACAGCAACAAATTGCCCTTTGTGCATGAATTATCAGTGAGATCTTTATACACCCTGCATTGGTCTTCACTCCTTTGCTGCCGGAGGGGCCTGCAGTGCATTGCTCTGCGTGTTACTATATTGCTCTGCAATGTGCTGCAGGCCCCTACCAGCAAAGAGATTCATTATTTCAATAAAATACTCTCTTTAATCCAACCTATGTGTAGTGTCTTTTCTATCCGTTGTATCTATTGCTAACAGCTCAGTGATTCTTCCCCAGGTCATTGCACTAGTGTCACGCTGCCAAGCCGGGTGTGAGGGAGATTTATAGGGTCACATATACACTTCTGCCAAAACACGAGTGCAAACAGGAAGCCCCTCTGATCTCATATCTTTTATTACACAAAACGGTATCTAAAAAGGTAAAAAGAACATACATGGGATTCTGCTACAAATATCTCTCTAATTACAAACCAATTAGCAAATCATTCAGATTAGAGTCGAGCGAAAAGAAAGGGTTAAGTATCTCATGTACAGTATATGCAGTGCAGGCTGTTCTGCGCATTACATGCAGGGGACAACGTTTAGGGGATATAAGTAATGCTGATCTCAGAGCTGACCGGCTGACCTGCTCTTCTGGCTGACCGGAGGACCTGCTCTTCTGGCTGACCGGCTTCCCTTCTTCCAGCTAACTGACCTGAATTGTGGCCCCTGTATCTCCCAATTAAACGTTTTATTGGCATATTCTTGTTTGACTCGTTCTATACAGACATTTTCTATATATTCATTGTGGGATTTGATAACATCTGTAAGATCTCTCAGAATATCACATTCTGTACGTTTGTGCTGAATATTTTTCCATTCTCAATTTACTTAATATTAGTTTTTGGCTTCAATTATTTATATCGAGCCCAAAATACCTTTATACAGGATGCTGTTCCCTTTATCCCACAAATGCTGCTTCATTAAAGCCCGTGGGTGGCACTTAATGCATTCTCAGACTTTTAGGCAACATCCCTAATTTCCAAACGTGGGATAAAATCTGTGCATATTTAAATGGTTAATTTTTCCATTTTTCCATTGTGACAAAATATCAATTTTCTCACTCAGACTACTAAATCCCTCCCCAAAAATATCCGTTTCACATAAAAGTGTGTGCGCGTCTCCTTCCGCCTAACTGGCACGTCGTCCTTACGGGCGCCACTCCTTGCAACTCCACGCTGCCCTCCAGTGGTAAAAGAAATAAGATACATTTACTGTACTCGTCTGGCAGCTGCTCCCGTATAAGGTGGGTAACTCTGTATTAGGGGTCTTGGTAGAGTATATTTTATACTTATGTCGGATAGATGAGAAAATAATATTCCTAACAGGTTATTGTGAGAGGCCTTGGATCTGATCCTATATGCACGCAGCCCTCGCCTCTCTGACCTTGAACACATACTTCAATCTGATTTTTTGAGACTTGAAACTGGATTTCCCAAAACAAACTGATTTTAAACACTGACAAGACTGTAACAATGGTATTTGGGACCAGAGCTAAATTGCTAAAGCTGCCAATGACAGAGCTTCAGATAAAAACCAGCTCTAATACCATCCTAGCCCCTGTTACTTGTTTGAAATATCTGGGCATATAGTTCAACTCCCATTTAACATTTGGGATGCACATTGATACCCTGACATCCAAATCCTATGCCAAACTAGGTGTACTTTACAGGAACAAATCCTCCCTAAGGCCCTCATGCAGTAAGCAGCGATAAGCCACTTATCACCAGTTTATAGCCAAAAAAGCCTAAAGCGATTCAGAAAGCCCAGAGAAGCTGGCGATTAGAGCAAAAATAACCGGGGTTTTTTTGCCGGAAAATAAATAAATAAATAAAATCGGCAGACGCGCGGTGATAAGCCACTTTTCAGCACTGATCGCCAGTTTTTCAAACACGCTCAATTCTATAAGCCCTGATCAGCTTATTGCGGCTGATCGCCACTTTAAAATTGCTGTTTCTTCTCCAAATTGTCCCGCCACAAAAGTTGGCAAGAAGGTGGGGTGAAGCTGCGATGAAAATAACATGCATGTGTCCCAGAGCTGATATCCATTAATATCAGCACCAGAGACCCCCGGCATGAATCCGATGCATAAAAAATGCATTTACAGGCAACTTCATTACCGCCAAGGCAATGAAGGGGTTATACACCCGTGCCAGGCTTATTGTGGGTAGCGGGGGTGGGTGAAGGTGGTATTTGGCCCTGGGTGGGTGTTTAGGCCTTGCCAGGGGGTTGCAGGATGACTTAACCTCTTCTTTAACTTCGTGGTTAATACCGCTAAGGTAATGAAGGGGTTAACCCCTCCCGCTACCCCCCCCCCACCCGGTAGGCCTAAGCACCCATCCTTGGGGCCAATACCCCGTTCATCCACCCCCACTACCCACAATAAACAAAAATACACATAACAGCCCCACTAGCCACCTCCTAGGTCCCTAATAAACCATTACAATATTCATAAAACCATTATTTTGTTTACACCCAGGATTATTACATGGGATTAGGGCTATGTTATTCAGTGAGGGGTTGTATGTTTGTATTCGTAGGGACAGGCAAGGCCGGAGTCAGATGGGTTTCTCCTGCCTCTGTCCTCCCTGTCTCCTGACCCTTCCTGTAGCCGGACAAAGAAGAAGAAGCAGGCACACGGTCTTACTCAAAGGAGGTTTAATATGCCATAAAGTCCAACGTTTCGGCAGTCTAATACTGCCTTTCTCAAGGTGAAGGCTACCAAACACAAGAAAACAGTCACAATATATACCACCCCCCTGATACTCTCCCCGCTCTGCCACATAACCAGGATGTTGACGCCCCCTAGTGACGTCAGAGCTACCATATGGCGCCCCCTAGTGATGTCAGAGCTACCATATGGCGCCCCCTAGTGACGTCAGACGTCTAGATCTAAATCCCTGGCAATACAGCATAGAGCTGTCTTGGAGGAATGCAGCCACAGCCACACCTCTCCCCAGACTGAACACTCCCCCATGATGACGTCAGCGTGACCCGCCCGTCGGGGGGAAGGGGGGGTGTGCACCAATCAAGACTGTACTCACAGGGCTGGACAAAGATGTATCCGTCGCCATGGGATCAGTGTCAGAGCAGGGAGGAGTGACACACTCCTATAAATCACCCTGAAAGTGTAAATAAACCACACACCAAAATATTCATAAAGCATATGTGCACAAAACTAATACAGCAATATACTATTAAAAACATGTGACTGTATACTGCTGATGACATCAGTATAATCCTGCAAAGTTACCGTGAAATGCCACATAAGAATATGCAGTACATCAGTATTTAGAATATACTAGTGTGTATACCTAGTCAGAAATGGGTACACACAGCCAGGGGGGGGGGGGGAGAGAAGGGGGAGGGAGGGAAGGGAAAAAAACCACACAAAAAGGATAATTTTCCCAATAGGTAAGTGCAGAGTCCATGGATGGTGCAAGATCAAATATGCCTGTAGAAAGACAAAAAATTACCTTCTATTAAGGAAGCATTTTAAATTCTGTTGCTCATTAAGACCCATACCGTTGCTGGTATTTAAAGCATGTATCCAGAATGCTTCACGTCTCAATAAGAAAGTCTCCCTATCTGGAGTGAGAAAATGTGAAAAGATATAGTGCGCTACTACAATCAATAAAAGTGAGGTGATATAGTGATGTACAAAAAGAGGTGACCTTTAAACACGTAGAGTATATGGAACGTCTGCAGCTGTGGCACCAGGGATGGCTCAAATACCCCCTAATAGCAAACAGAAATACAAAAAAACACAGCGCACAACGCTCATAGTGCATTAAAAATTATATTAGTAACCACAAAATAAAGGTGAGTATTAAGTGTACATTTAGATAGAAAAAACAATCATTTCAGGGTTAATGTTACCCAAGCACCAACGGACGCCAATAGAGATGTCGTGGCTCTCTCCTTCTCAATCCCTCAGCCTCGGGGGTAGGGCCTGGGTGGTCTTCCAATCGGTTAGCTGTTAGTACAGCCCTCAGCCTCAAGGTAGTACTTAGGAGGTCTCCAGTTCAGCTGAACAGCAGTACAGCCAATTCGCCGTGCCAAGCAATAATGTCTTTCACTGTTCCAGTCTCTGTAGCAGCGGAGCACACGCTGTGGGGCGTCTATTTTTAATTTTTATGATTCTCCCGCTTTGGGGGGTGACTGAATTGACTACCGGTAGTCAGACTGTTACAGACCGAGCAGCTCATGCATCTAAAGTTACCCGGTCTGCCACCCTTCAGAAAATGAGGAGTTCTGTAGTTACCCTCATTATCTGCATGTATCAGGCTATCCGCCAGATTCCTCCCTCTTTTGAATGCCACCATTGGTGGTACACAGCAACTTTCAGATAATATATCATCATTTTGCAGAATATGCCAGTGTTTAAGACTGGTAGATTTAATAAAACCACCAGCTTGACTGTACGTAGTAAGCAGGAAGGAAAAGACTTGGATCACAACTATGAAAAAACGAGAACTGGAGGCTAATAGAAAAAATAACAAATTATTTATTGGGACATAACTAATTAAAAAGAGAAACCTCTCGCATGGTGCGCTTTATCAAAGAGTAGTTTCACTGGTCTTAATCAAACTCTTATATGGTTTACACCCTCAAAAGCACCGCCCACCTGTGTCCAGGTAAACACAAACCCCCAGGAAACAAATTCCCTGTGAAATGAAACACAGGAAAGGGGCGTAATGCTCAGAGGGAAGAGATCCACATAGAGGGAATAAACAGGTAAAAAATTAATAAAAAAAGACCAATCACATACAAAAGAAATATCAATAACACATATATATCAACTGTGGAAACATAAACATACACATGTCCAAATCTATAGTGAATATTCAATGTATATTTAACCCATTGATTTGTTAATTTTAATATCATAAGATGGCATATGAATGGTATATCATCAAACTCCTAGACACAATAGATATGGTTTAAAGGACATATGTAAAACACAATATTATTCTAGAAAAAAGTAAATATATAGTTAGAAAAAGGAAAACAAATAATAAATAATAAAGAAGAATAGATGCCAAAAGAAAATGTAGGACAATTGAATTCATTAATAAATATATATCTTATTTGATCACTAGAAAGCAGAAAAAAATGACAATAATAAATAACTTAATAAACAGACAATCATTATTATCATCGTGAGACGGAAGCATAGCAAGAATACTCATACAAAATGTTCATGAAAAATGTTTTAGATTTAAAATTTGTCCCTGAAGAAGCTCCTTTGCTGGAGGGAAACGCGCGTTGGACGCGCAATGTTGTCAGTCTCCTACTTGGAGCTGTTTTAATGTAGTGTCAGCAGTCTCCTGGCTCTAACTGTGTTGATCCCATTAGTTAGTTATTTATTTAATCCTTTAATTTTATAGTGAGTGTGCCTGCTTTCCTTGCACAGCACTGCCGTGTCTGGCAGGTCTATGCTGCAGTGTATGTACTAAGTGAACTTAAAATGATTTGTTACCGGCGCTAACCACACCCAATCTGTGATAAAATAGTGCACAAAATTAAAATTCAAAATAAAATGTGTCAAGGTGATCACTGATCAAATTCTCAACCTTCCAGGAATGTGTACAGATTCCTTTCAATAGTAGCTTGTCCGGGATGGGAAGGGAGCGAAGATAGCAGGGATACACCATGAAAAATAAAAAATAAATGCATACAATAGTGTAATAAGTTCTTTTCAATCTGGATAAAACATGTATGTCTTGGCTCTATAGCAATGCCTACTTACAGCAGGTCAAAAGGTAAAAAGCATTGATCTACACAGCAGGTAGAAAGGTGTCAGGATCTTCAGGAACAACAGCCCAGGTTTACAGCATAAGAAATCAGCACCTCAGCTCAGACGTCAGTAGATGTGAGTGGATCAGAGACATGCAAAAGAAAGGCAGACCATAGTGTCGATCGTGCATAAAATTTATATAAACAAACAACAAATTTTAGGAATTGTACTCACATTGTGTACATAATCATAGTTCACATAAGGCTTTACTTGAGGCAAATGGAGTGCTGGTTCAGTGTGGAGCAGCTCACCGGGGATCTTCTCCTCAATGAATGCTCCTGAGGAAGTTGTCTAGTACGACGAAACGCGTAGAGCCACTTTCATTGCTGCAGCTGCTCTTTCTACTGAAGGCTTCAGAGTTGCTGAGTTCCCCCACCGTTTGCCTCCAAGACCGGATGCCGTCACCCCAACAGCGGATGTGACGTCAGACGCCATCTCCCACCCGGTCTGTTGTGAGTCTAAGGAGAAGATCCCCGGTGAGCTGCTCCACACTGAACCAGCACTCCATTTGCCTCAAGTAAAGCCTTATGTGAACTATGATTATGTACACAATGTGAGTACAATTCCTAAAATTTGTTGTTTGTTTATATAAATTTTATGCACGATCGACACTATGGTCTGCCTTTCTTTTGCATGTCTCTGATCCACTCACATCTACTGACGTCTGAGCTGAGGTGCTGATTTCTTATGCTGTAAACCTGGGCTGTTGTTCCTGAAGATCCTGACACCTTTCTACCTGCTGTGTAGATCAATGCTTTTTACCTTTTGACCTGCTGTAAGTAGGCATTGCTATAGAGCCAAGACATACATGTTTTATCCAGATTGAAAAGAACTTATTACACTATTGTATGCATTTATTTTTTATTTTTCATGGTGTATCCCTGCTATCTTCGCTCCCTTCCCATCCCGGACAAGCAGTGTATGTACTACCATTATCACTGCATTTGCCAGCTTTATCACTCTAGCACTCTTATTTTAACACACTAAAGTCTCCATTATAGTGCGCAGTGCTGGCTGATCTAGCAAGGTAGCTGGACATTTAACCCATTGGCCACTCACTTGTGTACATCTATACACTTCCATTATTGGGTCTCACCGTTGCTCCAGAGGGGTTAACACCCTGACTCCTAGCAATCTGTGTCCTCCATATCCCACCATTATTAAGTGGTTAAATGGGATAGTATGAACTTATAACTGACGACAAGGTTGCCTGATAGCGTTGATTTAATATATTTTTAATTCACATTACACATTACTTTGGTAATATATGTTTTAAGTAAATTTATTAAAAGTTAATTTTTACACTGTTATGGTGTGCATTTAAGTGAATTCTTTTAGGGGGCACATCCATTTTGTGTTTCCCTTCACCTTTTCTAGATCCCATTCTGTATTAATTCCTGCAGGGGATAATGTATCCAAAGAATGGATCCAAAACATCTCCCGCTGGTTGAGGAGCTTTAATCTATCACCCCCTCTCATGGGCATGGGCACCAGTTCTACAGCAGAAAAATGAACATTTGATAGACCTCCTGAAGGACAGTCAGTAAAATGTTTTGAAACTGGTAACATGAAATCTTTTCTTTTAATGGAACGTATATGCTCCATGATTCTGTTTTTAACAGGGCGTATAGTGCAGCCCACGTACCCTTGGCCACAGCCACAGGTAAGAAAGTATATGACAAATTGTGAGTCACAATTAATAAAGGATGGGATCCTATAGTTCTTTTTAGAATAAATAGTCTTAATAGACTTAATTGGTTTCGCATAGCAGCAAACGCAACATTTTCCACATTTAAAAAAACCTTTTATTTTAAACAGATTTGTTAGACTTCTTAGAGTCAAACAATCTTGGAGAAAGATAGTCAGATAAGGATTTGGATTTCCTAAAAGTAATGGCTGGACCCTGGTTAACTGAACTATGTAGGTCCTTATCAAGAGTGAGGGTCCCCCAATGTTTATAAATGATAGAACGAATCTGTTCAGCCTGGCGACTAAACTGGGTGACAAATAGAGCAGACGTCACTCGATCCAATTCATGTTTCTTCTTGAACTTCACAGACGAGTTCGATAACAAATCGATCCTGTTTGTAGATTTGACACACAGATATGCTGCTTCAATATCAGTGTGATTATATTTTCTTTGAGCAAATCGAGTTTTTAATTCCTCTGCTTGATGCTCAAATAAATCGTCATTTGAACAAAGCCGTCTTAGTCGAAGGAATTCAGCCTTGGGTATACTTCGAATGAATGATTTAGAATGACTGCTGTCTGCTTCCAATAAAGTATTACGTGAATGAGGCTTTCTAAAAATGTCCGTTTGAATAGTGCCTGTCGTGTCAATAAATAAAGTAATGTCTAAATAATTGATGTGATTCATGTGTTCTTCATAAGTAAATTTAAGATTTAAAGAATTAGTATTAAGTGTATGAATAAAGGCATGCAGTGCAGATAATAAATCCCCATCCCAAATCATAATCAAATCGTCAATATACCGTTTATAGAAAATAATCTGATGACGAAAAGAATTATCAGCACTGAAAATGTGTGTGGATTCCCAAAGACCCACAAACAAATTAGCATAAGAGGGGGCAAATGACGTCCCCATAGCAGTACCCCGTGTCTGAAGATAAAATTGTGCATCAAAAGAAAAATAATTATGGGTGAGCAGAAACATAATAGAATCCAAAAGAAAGGCACGTAATGAAATGGACAATGTAGAAGCATCAAGAAAAAATTCCACTGCTCGAATCCCTTGCTCGTGATCTATGATTGAGTAAAGTGACATCACGTCCAATGTCACCCATCTAAAAGTCTTTTTCCAACTAACATTTTTTATATCTTAAAAACAAAAATAAAATAAATAACGAAAGAAAACAGAAATAGTCCTTGGCGCACTATCTGGTATATAAACCTGACAGAAAAATGAAGTCCAAAGATCTTGGTAGTGAGGATTGTTGGTCCGGAATCCAATCGTACTCAAAGTCCTCTGAGGTGGTGGAATCAGATTTGTGCGAATGATGCTTTAATGCATGCCAGACCAATATGATTGGGTTCAAAGCTGGATCTTAATGAATGTTGCAGATGTGTTTTGGGGTCAATGTCTTGGAAGGACTGGTGACCACTCCAGATGTGAAGTATTCAGAAATGTTACGTTCTTCCCTCTGAGCAATAATGACCTTCTGTATGTAGACTCTCTAATATGAGGAAAAAGCCTTAATGGACTGGTCATGCACAGCTGCATCTAAAGACTTAGTAAACAATTATTTGGAAGTCTGACAGGGAGGAGGAGTCAGACTTCCAAATAATTGTTTACTAAGTCTTTAGATGCAGCTGTGCATGACCAGTCCATTAAGGCTTTTTCCTCATATTAGAGAGTCTACATACAGAAGGTCATTATTGCTCAGAGGGAAGAACGTAACATTTCTGAATACTTCACATCTGGAGTGGTCACCAGTCCTTCCAAGACATTGACCCCAAAACACATCTGCAACATTCATTAAGATCCTGCTTTGAACCCAATCATATTGGTCTGGCATGCATTAAAGCATCATTCGCACAAATCTGATTCCACCACCTCAGAGGACTTTGAGTACGATTGGATTCCGGACCAACAATCCTCACTACCAAGATCTTTGGACTTCATTTTTCTGCAGGTTTATATACCAGATAGTGCGCCAAGGACTATTTCTGTTTTCTTTCATTGTTTGTTTTATTTTTGTTTTTAAGCTATTGTTGTACTTACCTTGTGGATAGGTTTGTGGTTTTTCAATCCTTAGGCAGCCGTCTTCTCAGTTTGTTATATTAGTCTGTAGAATTCACTAGTTTATTTTTGTATCTTTGTAAGGGAATTCCAACATTTAGAGCACTTATCCATCATTATCGTGTATTGTTAAGTTAGGCTAATAGGTTAAGCGCTTAGTATATGTTTAGTTTAATTTTTTCTATCATAACATTTTTTATAGCGGATAAAAGATCCATAGAATCTCTCAGAAAAGAAGGCAGATTTTTTACCAGTGGCTGTAAAAAACCATCAATGTAGCGTGATAACCCATCTCCCAAAGATCCAATACTGGCCACAATGGGCCGCCCAGGAGGGCGGACCAGTGACTTATGGATCTTTGGGAGATGGTGGAAGATGGGCACAATAGGTGAGGCATTGTAGAGAAACTCATATTCCTTTGTGTTAAGTACAAATAGGGCCTTTCCTTCTTCAAGAATCTCTTTCAAAAGGTGTAAAAACTCACATGTGGGATCATGTCAATTTTGTATAAGATTCAACATCCTCAAGTAATCTAAGTGCCTCTGCCTGATAATCTGAAGAAGAGGGCACCACAATGGCCCCTCCCTTATCAGCCTTTTTGATTGTAATAGACCTATCTTCCCTGAGGGCAATCATCTCCTGGAAGTCAATATCTGACAGATTCGTTTTATTTAAAGAGGGAACCCCCCGGGGTACAATACCCCTAGCCAATAACCTGAGATCCCTCTCAACCAGCTTCTCAAAGGTCTTAATATTATGATTGTTAAAAATATGAGGGCAAAAGGTTGATTTCTTCTTAAGACCTAAGTGTAATTGCCCAAAGAAGCTGAATGAGGAAGGGATCTCAGGCTCCAAATCCTGATTTTGTTCATCATAAAGATCTCTAAGATCTGATAAAGCACATTGTTCACGAAATGAATGCAAATCCAAATTCTCCATTGAAACATCAATACCATCAACATTCTCAGCTAGACCTCTATCAGTGGAATATAGTGGAACCTCTGTTGTCCCTTTTTTCTATTAAAATATTTTTTAAGAGACAATTTACGAATTAATTTTTGGAGATCAATGATGGTATTGAATAAATTAAAATCTTGGTATGGGGCAAAATTTAAACCTCTATTTAGAACCGCAATCTGGTCACCTGTAAGAGTCTTATGTGAAATGTTGATAACATTATCCACAACTTCTCCTATGCATATTTCTTTCTTTTGCTCGATCCCCCGGATCCCCCTCCCCCCTTCTCTTCTTTGATGATCTCCTTGTCCTCTTTCGTTTTTTGACTCCTTTTGAAACAAGGAGTATGAAGGTTTATCTTCTTTCCGAGAGGGCATCATAACAGATTTTTGTGAAGAGTCGGTTTCAGGGGAGGTAGATCTAACTCGCTAATTATCATCATCATCACAAAAGGAAACGCCTAGTGAACGACTCTCATAGTCAGAACCATCTGACTCAAAACTGGAAGCGTTTCCATGGCGTTTTAGGATGGATTTATTCGGGTTCTTGGAGTCACCTTGTTTTTTATTATTCTGATATTTAGAACCAGATTTTGGTTGTGGCTTTTGTGCGTTTGTAGTGTAGCGTTGCCATATATAAACTTGCTGCTTCTCATAGTCTATCTTGTCCCTATCAAACTTTTGTTGTTTCTTAATCATTAGAGACTTTTCCATAGCACCCACGTTGCTTAAAAGTGTTTGGTCATATTTAATAAAATTCTCCATTTTTCTGCAACCTTTCAATTTATCCTGTAGGACTTTCACATTGGCTCTCACTTTCTTTTTTTTAATTTAGCTTATACTTAATGATCAATTTGATTAGCTTAAATGAGCAATGATCTAATATGGCTTTCCAGTCATTCTCAAAATCTTTATTAATAAAGCCAAAGGACGGTACCTTTTTCAAGCGTAAGCCTCACGGAATCCTTTTAACTCTAGCATAGTTCTCAAGAGTGGTAATGTCCCACCAATACCTAATGTCCTGTGATAACAGTTTTTCCAATGTAAGGAAGTGGGTAATTAAGTCAGCAGGCTCTTCACAGATGAAATTAGCACCTTCATCAAAAACTGACTCTGCCCTCCTCTGACGGTGAGTGTCTCCACAGTTAAAGGCATAGGTATCAGTAACCCCTTCCTCATCCTCCACTTCTACATAATCTTCCATAATAAAAAACACACAGGATAGGAATAGCACGAATACTCACTCCAGAGAAATAAAAAAAAATGTTCCACAGAAAGAAAAAATGTGAATAAATAGATGCCACAAAAAATAAATAAATAAATGGTTAGAAAAAAAAATAACGATAGCACTCCAGTTCTCAAATCACCAATTAAGTGATTACATACATATTCACGGGGTATAAGCCTCTTCTTATAATGTCAATAATGAAAGTCTTAATTCCAGGCTGAGCAGCCGTGGCCAAACCAGCAATATGCGAAGCAGAGGAAAAGACCTCCCAGCCCAATGTTACAATCCTGGTAGATAGCGTGTATCACGCGCATGCTGTATTAACCCCCAGCAAAATGAATCCTTAGAGGGACCAAGGGCCCATCGTGTCCAGTGTTTTCCCGTTCAATGTGATCAAGGATTCATCACAGCTACAGTGCTTATTCCTACATGGTTGGTCTCCGATGTGCTGGGGGTTAATACAGCCTGCGCGTGATACACGCTGTCTACCAGGCTTGTAGCGTCGGGCTGGGAGGTCTTTTCCTCTGCTTCGCTTATGACTGTACGTAGTGGTAAATACAAGCCTGTCCTCCTTCTTATTTTTGGTAGCACTTACCTCTTTATCCAGTGCCCGGTCTAACACAGCAGGAGGATATCCCCTAGCCAGGAATCTACTACGTAGTTCTCCAATAGCTGGTTCAATATTATCCTTCCTGCTCGTGATTTTGCAGACCCGGACTTTCTGTGAAAAAGGTAATGCATCAATAAGAGAAGGAGGATGATGGTTATCTGCCCTTAAAATGGCATTTCTGTATGTATCCTTTCTAAAAAGATCAGTATGTAACTCCCCATTAGTCTGTGTAATGAGGACATCTAAAAAAGAGAGTTGCTGTGTACCACATCATCTGAAAAACACGGTGGAGGCAGTGATGGCATGGGCATGCATGGTTTACAATGGCACTGGGTCACTAGTGGTTTTTGATGATGTGAACGAAGACAGAAGCAGCCGGATGAATTCTGAAGTGTATAGGGATATATTGTCTGCTCAGATTCAGCCAAATTCAGTGAAGTTGATTGGACGGCGCTTCACTTTACAGATGGACAATGACCCAAAACATACTGCGAAAGAAACCCAGGATGTTTTTAAGGCAAAGAAGTGAAATATTCTGCAATGGCCGAGTCAATCACCTGATCTCAACCCGATCGAGCATGCATTTCACTTGCTGAAGACAAAACTTAATGCAGAAAGACTCACGAACAAACAACAACTGAAGACAGCTGCAGTAAAGGCCTGGCAAAGCATCACAAAGGAGGAAACCCAGCGTTTGGTGATGTCCATGCGTTCCAGACTTCAGTCATTGCCTGCAAAGGATTCTCGACAAAGTATTAAAAATTAACATTTTATTTATGATTGTGTTAATTTGTCCAATTACATTTGAGCCCCTGAAATAAGGGGACTGTGTATGAAAATGGTTGCAATTCCTAAACGTTTCATACGATATTTTTGTTCAACCCCTTGAATTAAAGCTGAAAGTCTACACTTCTATTGCATCTCAGTTGTTTCATTTCAAATCCATTGTGGTGGCGTACAGAGCCAAAATTATGAAAATTCTGTCAGTGTCCAATTATTTCCGGACCTAACTGTGTGTGTGTGTGTGTGTGTGTGTGTGTGTGTGTGTGTGTGTGTGTGTGTGTGTGTGTGTGTGTGTGTGTGTGTGTGTATATATATATATATATATATTTTTTAATGATAGGGATGTAAAGTAGGTTTGTAAATGAAAAAAAAAAATATGAAACCCTTAATACAGCTGAATCCCGTTATAACGCGGTGCTCTTGGTCCACATAATGAGCACGTTATAACCAGGATCGCGAAATGGTCGGCGCAATCAGGAAGAACGGTTCTGCGAGGACTTACCCGGCATCTGCAGCTCTCTCCACTTCATCAGGCTCCGAGGTGCTTACATACGCTCTCCCAAGCTTTCAATTTGACTGACTTTTGAGCGCAGGAGGGTCACATGACCCTTCTCTGATCAATGACAGCCCAACAGTGAATACATTTTATATAATACACATGCGGGAATTGAACCCTGATCACCCATGGACTGCACTGTGCAGTAGATGTTACGTTTGTTTATAGAGTCAGATTCATCACACCAATACTGTGGTGTAGCAGCTAGAGAATTGCACCAGCATATGAAAGATCATGGGTTCAATTCCCGCATGGTGTAGGGGTGTGTGTATATATGTGTATCAGCGTGTGTCTGTTAGCAATAATGCATTGAATATTATATAAAAATAAAACCTTGGAGATGTTTTTAAATCGGGAGCCACGCTCAGACAGCATTAAAAGCGGATTCGCGCTATAGCAGATTACGCTATAACGGGGTTGAGCTGTACTAATATTTTGACCAACGGGTTGGAGTAAGCCATGCTTCTTATCTGTACCAACATTAAATACCCAAGGGTTTAAAGATTGGTACATGTCTGGAGTGTTTATATCTAGCTAGCTCCAACACTGTCCTGGGTTTCCATTACTCAATGCAATAACGCCGGGTCTCTCAGCTAGTGCAATATAAAAAAATGTTTTTTTTTTTTTTTCAACTTTAAATTTTTATTGGAAAGTACAAATACAGCCAATGTTCCACAGCCCATTATTACATTTCCAGTTTTGTTAAACACATGTAATGACGCCTCGAAGACACATCCACTTAACACTTTACAAACAAGACCAGACGAACTTGACAAGGGGACAGGGAAAGAGGTTAGGGGTGGGAGGGAGGTGGTAGGTTGCCAGGCTCTGGTGCAGTTTTTTAGATATCTCTTGTTCAACCTTTTAGGCAATAGCTAAGGGTTTTAACTGGGACAGGTTCTTCTGAGGTTTCTTTCTTTTATTTGTTTTTCCCTATTCTATGACTACATGAAGGTCTGCTAACTGTGCGTCGCTGAGTCGTGTTGTCTAATCTGCCCTTAAAGGAGAACGCACCTAGTTTAATTAGTGCAAGATTGAGGTGGCGTCCACTCCTGGGATGTCTACCTGGGTCAACCATGGATCCCAGACCTTTAATTGTTCCATCCGGCAGACATGCCAAATTCTGTTTTTGATCTTAGGGATAATTGGTATCTCCTGCTGTTTCCATAATGCTGCGATCTCACATCTTGTGGCTGTAGCAAAATGCGCGATTAATTTATGCGACGCATTTGACAGACCCTGGATCCGCATGCCCAATAGGAACAGCCACGGGTCCAGGGGGATCTCCAAATCGAGAATCCGCTGAATCCAATCTCTGATTTGTTCCCAAATAGGGGCCCCCTTAGTGCAAGACCACAACATATGTCGGAGGTCAGCTGCTTCCCCACACTGTTTAGGGCAGAGAGGGGAGTAGCCTTTTACAAATTTCGCTAAGCGCGTCGGAGTGTAATACCACCTCATAAGGACTTTATATGCGTTCTCCTTTAATGTGGTGCAGATTGAGCTTTTCGCCGCCGCCTGTATAATTCTGTCCCATTCGTCGTCCTCTAAAGTCTCTCCTAGGTCTGATTCCCAGTGTCTCATGTAACTCAGTCTATTGTCAATGGGCGACTTCTGGCAGATCACTTCCCTGTACATTCTAGATGTGAGTCCCCTTGTGTCCGTATCTCTGGAACACAGCTGCTCAAAATTTGTTCGCGCCGGTCGAATTGGCGTTTTATTGTAGAAATCTCTGATCTGAAGGTACCTAAAAAATTTGTTTGGGATATTCTTAGAGGATTTAATTTGGTCAAATGTTTGTATGGTCGTTATGCCCTCCAGATCTTTTAGACGGGAGAAGCCCTTCTGAGTCCATATCAAGAAATTTTTGCTATTCAGGTCCGGAGCGAAGTCTGGGTTGCCCACTATTGGTGTCATTAATGATGTTTTGGTAGTCAAATTACATTTGAATTTCGTGGCCTCCCAAACTTATAATGAATTGACCATGGTCTGCAGCGGATTGTTCATCTTGCGTACCCCTTCTCTGGGTAGCCAGATTAAATTTCGGATTTCAATTGGTGCACAGCATCTCTTCTCCAACTCAACCCATCTCCGTAGGCTTGGGTCTGTGTGCCATTGGAAAATCTGCCCTAATTGGGCTGCTTTATAGTAGGCCTGCAAGCAAGGCACCGCTCACCCTCCGCAGGATGAATGGGACGTTTTAATATTCCTTTAGCAATTCTTGGGTTTTTCCCGTTCCAAATAAATTTTATAATTTTTGACTGGAGGGAGAGGATGTCCGCCTGCACCAAAGGGATAGGGAGACTCTGGAAAAGATATAGCATCTTTGGGAGGAGATTCATTTTCACGCTATGTATCCTCCCAATCCATGAGATGCTCCCCTTCATCCAGGTTCGGAGATCCTCCCCCAGCGTCTTTATGATCTTGGGGAAATTTGCTTTATATAAAGTTTTGTACTCCCTTGTGAGATAAACCCCTAAATATTTGATAGCGGAGGGTTGCCATTTGAACTGAAAATTGAGGTCAATCAGTTTTTCAACTTCTTTTGGTAGATTAATATTGAGGGCTTCTGATTTAGACTGATTGATCTTAAATCCCGAAATTTGGTTAAATTTGCCCAGTATGTTGAATACATTTGGGAGAGATGTGAGAGATTTGGCTATTGTGAGAATGACATCGTCCGCATATAGAGCGGCTTTGTGCATTTGGTCTCCCACAGGGATACCAGAGATATCTGGGTTATTTCTGATGTGTGCCGCCAAAGGCTCTATACATAAGGCGAACAGTAGTGGCGACAGCGGGCATCCTTGACGTGTTCCGCTTTTGATTTCAAACTGTTCTGAGGGGAAACCTTGATATCTCACTCTTGCTGTTGGGTTTTTATACAACGCCAGGATGGCCTGCAGGAGGCGTCCCTCAAAGCCAAATGCTCTCAGTGTTTCCGATAGGTAGGGCCAATCTATTCTATCGAAGGCTTTTTCAGCGTCCAGACTTAACACCATGGAGTGAATTTTTTCTTTTTGGGCCAGATCAATTAGGTCAATAATTCTCCTGGTGTTATCTGCCGCTTGTCTACCTCCGATAAACCCTACTTGATCCGTGTGAATTAACCCGGGAAGAACACTACCCACCCTGTTGGCTATAAGTTTAGAGTATATTTTGAGGTTCAAGTTAATCAGTGAAATGGGCCGGTAGCTCTTACAGTCTGCCGGGTCCTTTCCGGGTTTATGGATCACCGATATTGAGGCTTGGAGCATTTGTGCTGGGAATGAGGCCCCTGCTAAGATTTCATTGAATAACTTTAACATGTGGGGGGCTAGAATTTTTAAATATTTATTGTAATATAAGTTCGAAAAGCCATCTGGCCCTGGGGCTTTAGCCAGTTTTAGTGCTTTGATGACCCCAGAGAGTTCCTCCATCGTGAAGTCCGACTGGAGTGCCTCCCTTTCGCATCTCTTCAAAATGGGTAAATGTGCCTCTATTAAGAAGGTCCGTAAATCCTCCTTTGTTTTCGGATTATGGGTTACCTTATCTCCATTGTATAATATTTCGTAATACTTTTTGAATTCCCCTGCTATGTTCGCTGGGATGGAGGTAAGGTCCCCATCTTGGTTTCGAATTGCGTGAATGTGATAGTTTGGAAGCTTGTTTTTTTAGCTTATTGGCAAGTAGTGTGTCAGGCTTGTTAGCTTTTTCATAAAATTTCCGCTTGGACCAGGTCAATTCCTTCTCGGCCTGGGCGGAGAGGAGGAGGTTAAGACTAGTTTTAGTGGCTAGTATTTGAGTTAACGTGTGGGCATTCTTATTTTTTTGTGGAGGGAGGAAAGCTCTGCTAGCTGTTCCTCTAGCTTCAAAATTTTTCCCTCCCGTTCTCTTTTCCGTTTAGCGGCCAGATTCATAATGACCCCCCTGAGGGTAGCCTTATGGGCCTCCCACAGTCTGGAGTGCGTAGCCACACTCCCCTCATTCTCCTCGAAGTATTGTGTGAGCTTTTCCCCAATTTCCACCTGTAGGGCTGGGATTTTCAGCAAGATTTCGTTTAGTTTCCAGTTCGCTCTAGGTCTGTCTAGTGGGATTAGTGTGCACCGCAGCTCTATAGATGCATGGTCTGACCATGAAATATCATGGATCTCGGTGCGAGAGACCCCAGGGACCATTCTGTTGGATACAAGGAAGTAATCTATCCTGCTATATGTGTCATGTGGGTGTGAGTAGAAGGTGTATTCTCTCAGTCTCTGGTGTTGTTCCCTCCAGATGTCGAGTAGTTGGCAGTCACGTAACCCTTTTTTAATTGTTAGTATGTCAGATCTGTGTGTAATATTAGTGGATGAACATCTGTCAAGGTCCTCCCGTAGTGCCCTGTTCAAGTCTCCAGCGACAATGATATTACCTCTGGCCACTTTGTTGAGTTTCCCAAAGAAGGTAGAGAAAAAAACGGGGGCCGTCTCATTAGGGGCATATATTGTTGCTAGAGTAATTGGGAACCCTTGGATTGCACCTCTTACTATGAGGAATCTGCCCTCTTTATCTTTGAAAGTCCTATCGGGTACGAACGGTATTCTTTTATGAATTAGTATGGCCACCCCTTTTTTTTTGACTTTCGCGGAAGACAAAAAGTGTGTCGGGTAGTCCTTATCCAGGAATTTGGGGTAGTTGTCTTGAGAGAAGTGTGTTTCTTGCAGAAACAGAATTTCTGCCCCTTTACGCTTATAATCTCGGAAGGCGATTCTGCGTTTAACCGGGCTGTTAAACCCCTTAATGTTATGTGATACTAGCCTGAGTTCCTTACTCATTTAAAAGTATGAGATGACTTTGCTGCCGATATCTGTTCTTGATTGATGCACCTGGACCACAATCCCGACCTCCTCTTCTTCTCGAACTGCAATACCTCACTTCACCACCTACAGCAATACACAAGGGGGAGCACACAAGAGGGTACACCTGGGGGGACACAACAAACACTAGACAAGACAAAAGACAGTAGAATTCTCGTCGTCTCGGCGACGTCGCCTCCTTGACGAGATCACCGCCTTTGGGAAGCTGGACTCCTCTCCAACCGTCCGGAGGAAACGTGGGATGAAGTTCATTCACCCACCGCGTCCAGTCCCAAAGGACTTCACTAGGGCCCAGGAGATCCACCCTCCTCCCCCCTAGTGCGTGGCCCATGCGGATTTTTGAAGCAGGTCACTCCCCCCCACTCCTGCCTCGCTCTTCCTGAGCTTGAATTAATAAAACCTAACATATACTATGCATAACCAGAGTCTGTCCCGGCTTTGTTCACCCCTGTAGTGTATCAGGCTAATCCCTCGGTGTCATGGCCTCAGCAACCTGTGTTTCTTTGCTTCTCCTCCAGTTCTCGTCCCCCTACTTGAGGTCTGGTCCCCGGCCACGGTGAAGCTGTCACCAAATAAAGAAACTCACCCCCGAGTGAAAGAGCGGTGATCCCCGACACCCCAACTACAGATGTCCAGTGATCAAGCAACCTGCGCTGAAACTGAATCCCTGGTGAGAAAATTTGCGGCCTACCTTTCTGATGATGGCGGCCCCCGACACAAGATGGCGAAGCAGCTCTAGAAGGCAGGAATCCACAGTGAACCGCAGGAGCAGGAAGAGAGCGGTGAGCGGGAAACAGGAGCGGGCGCACGCACCTCCGCACTGGTGAGAGACGTCTTCCAAAATGGCCGCCCCCCGGATACGCATCACAGCTGTGCCCCGGAAGGAGCGGCGCCATCTTGGAGGTGGCGCGGAACCAGCTCCCACCGGCGCGACCAGATGACGTCACCAGCAAGACCAAGGACAGCCGTAAGCCCATCAAGGCGTCCAGAATGCGCCGGATGACCCGCGCAGGCCTGGATTAGTCATCTCACCGGCCCGACGCGGGCTTTTTGAATTTTGAGTCTGGGAAGAATAGAAAGACATACGGGAAGGGAATTAGTATAGCGCCGTAGCGGCAGAACCATTAAGCGAGTAAGGGCAGGGTGAGTGATAGAGAGGGAGTTAGTAAGAGGATAAAAGCAAGTAGATGAGAGGAAATAAGCCGAAGTGGAGACATTTAAGGAGACAATACTATAAGAAGGAGTAAGGAAGTAGACTTGAATTTAAAGTGGGGTAGGGATGCAGCAAGTAGTAAGGAAGTGGTAGAGGGGAGAGCAAGGAGGAGAGGAAGTAGGGAGCTAGAAAGAAAGAAGAATAAATGTGGAGAAGTGAGGAAATCAGAAAGCTATAGAAATGTGCAAGTTAGATAGTGGGAGTGGTGACTGGAAGTGGAGTGAAGGGGGACGTGAAGTAGGACTTGGTAGGTTAGGTATCAAAGGAGGTAGAGAAGTGTTAGTAGGTTGGTGAAGACAGGTTGAGTGGGAAAGGAGAAGGGAAGTAAGGAGCAGGGCGACACAAGGTTTAGATAGACAGATGCGATCGCTGGGGAAGGTTGAAATCAAAAAAATGTTTTAAAGCACTTTACTACATTTGTGAAGTAAGGCTTTAACCGATAATAAACAATACAGACCGGCGCCAATTAGTCCAAGGTGATACTAATGTCCAGCACTGAAAGAGTCTCAGAATAGTAGATAGCTGCAGTAGTATCTTCACAGCTTGTCTTCAATGATTGGACTCCATATGTATGTGCATGGGAGAAAAAATAGACAAAGAAAACATATCATAGTGCAGTATGCAAACAACCAAACATGCAGGACAAACAGGACAAGACAAACACTACATAAAACAGGCAAGGCTGACTAATCCTACAATAAAGTATTTATTAACACAATTAAAATGAAAATGATGAGGTAGCACACGTGGGATCCGGTGGGTAAAAACCGGAATCCTACTTACAGTACTGCCACAGGACATAAGCAGGGGTGTAAGGATAGATGGTAACCGGCAGCAGCTCCGTTTTTTCAGTCCTCAGACCTCCAGGGATCTCTCTCCGTGACCAGAAGCACGTCACACCACGCGGCTTGACGGATCTCGTGGAGCTCCTGGTGCTGTCTGTCAAGCTCAATCCGGAAATCCGCTGCTAGGAGGCGGGTGCAATCGCCGAATTTCCTTTCACTTGGCTGCAAGGCTCCCGCAGTCACTACCAGTCCTCTGCCACACTCAAAATGCAAATCTGCCCAACGCGTTTCGTGCGCATGCGCACTTCTTCAGGGGTGAGCCTGTTTTATGTAGTGTTTGTCTTGTCCTGTTTGTCCTGCATGTTTGGTTGTTTGCATACTGCACTATGATATGTTTTCTTTGTCTATTTTTTCTCCCATGCACATACATATGGAGTCCAATCATTGAAGACAAGCTGTGAAGATACTACTGCAGCTATCTACTATTCTGAGACTCTTTCAGTGCTGGACATTAGTATCACCTTGGACTAATTGGCGCCGGTCTGTATTGTTTATTATTTGTCTTGTTTTTCCAACCTGTCTTGGAGTTGGTATCACCTGGCAGCCTAAGTTTATTATTATATATTTATATTTTATTGTGTGCACTATCACATTATAACATTATTGTCACTGCACAAGATTTTTTAGCGCTATATACACCCATTTTTTTCTTGTTAAGGCTTTAACCGAACATGAAAATCAGTATTCTGAAGGAGCAAGTCACACGCTTTTTATAAAAAAAAAAAAATTAAAACAGGATTGAAGCAGAGGGTCTCCCCAAGCTGAACCGCATTCATTTCAACTCTGGGACCCCCCCATTTCGATAATACTTCCCTCCAAAGGGGGTGCCAGGCTATACGATAAAGGGGGTAACCAGGCTATACAATAAAGGTTACCACTGGAACGGTGAGCCCCTGGCAGCTACCTGGCACCATAAGCCAGGGGCCAGGCATTATAACATGTGAAAGTTAAAGTGTCCCCTGCCTTTCCACTTTTCATAGAAAAATGGAAAAAATGTGTGGTGCTCTGAAAAAAAGCCTCAAAATATGTAGTACAAAAATTGTAACGTTCAATAAATGTATATAATGATAACGGAAATGAAAACCCCCTGGATAATGGATAAGGGATAGCCAATCCATAGGACACAGAACAATCATGTATTAATCACTGCTCCATTGTAATCTGACTAGTGGGCTAGGGCCCCCACGAGCACTGTAGTAAGGGGCCACACAATAAAGTGTCCCAGCATATAATGTCAGAATGGAGAATGTGCTTGTGATAAAATAACTCACAGTTAGAGTTGGTAATGTCCTTTTGGCTGTGCAGGTTTCTTCTTTCACAGTAGGGGGCGTGCTTCCGTTTTTTCTGGATGACTTGACACGAAGCAAAAGGAAAAAGCAGGCACTAATACTCAGGAAAGTAAAAAAAGGTTGAATGAAATCCAGGAGAGCGTGTGCCCATAAAAAAAGACTATTTTAATGGAAACCACAAAAAAATACAGCTACATTACGGGGTATACAGACCCCCACCAACGCGTTTCGAGCCGCGTTGGTGGGGGTCTGTGTATTCAAATACTTTCTAGGCAAGCTACCCACCTATCTGAACAAGCTCCTCACCCCTACCACGTCAGCACTTATCATCTGAGATCAGACTCCAACAGACTGCTCATGGTCCTAAGGTTCAACAAAGTATCCGGACGCTCCTCCTCATAGGCCTTCATTATACCACCGGCGGCGGGACACGCGCGCTACCTCCGTGCGATGCGCTGCCCGAAACTTGCACTGCAGGCAGGAGGCATCGGGAGGCGAGGCCATGATGTCACGTGAGTGGTTCACGCTCATTGGCTGAACCGCTCACATGACGCGGCCATCGCTCCAGAAAATAAAATTCTTGGATCTGTTCGAAAATTTGCGCACTTGGTCACCCATTCTTAGTGTGCACTCATAGGAAAACTTTTATTTGTTTTGGTGGCGCACAACGTTCTGCGCTCCGCCGCTTCGGGTATAATCACGGCCTTACCGTGCACCCCAAAACTGGAACAACCTACCAGAGACTCTTGCAGATGCCACCAGTCTAAGTTCTTTCAAAACTAAGGCTGTCTCACATTTTAATCTGGTCTGTAACGGTTACATGCGCCTATAATATATATTATCTCTAACTGTGCATGCAATGTCTTGTATATAATGTATACCCTGTTCACTTAATGTAACTATGGATTTGTAACCATGTATCTGTCATCATAACTCTGTGCCCAGGACATACATTGAGAGTTACCTCATTTTCAAGTATTGCTTCCTTCCTGGTAAAACATTTGACAAATAAATAAAATATCCGAGGCCTAAGGAGCGAACACATGATTAGGAAATGCAGGAGGGGGGTGCAGGACCCTCCAGGACTGAATGGGTGAAAATCCCTCAGCTGCCCCAGGGACATCAACTTTAGGATTTCCTGTACAAGTGTACAGGCATACCCCGGTTTAAGGACACTCACTTTAAGTACACTCGCGAGTAAGGACATATCACCCAATAGGCAAACGGCAGCTCGCGCATGCGCCTGTCAGCACGTCCTGAACAGCAATACCGGCTCCCTACCTGTACCAAAGCTGTGCGCAAGCGGGGAGACTGTAGAGACTGTTACACATGTGTTATTTACATCAGTTATGCGCGTATATGAGGATTGCAGTACAGTACATGCATCGATAAGTGGGGAAAAGGGAGTGCTTCACTGTAAGTACATTTTCACTTTACATACATGCTCCGGTCCCATTGTGTACGTGAATGCGGGGTATGCCTGTACCACCTGATAAGATTACACAAATAATGCAATAAATTGCACCCATTTAAGAAATATAGCGCTGTGCCATTTGTTCAAATAGAGCTGCGTTAACGTTCTGCCACTGTTAACCTGCGTTAATAGATGCGACCAAATCTGTACATCATTTTCTTTTACACTACATTAAGGTGAGACTATAATTACACGTTTATAATGTGAGGTCTATGAGCTGAAAGCGCAGCTTAGTGCAGGGGTGAGCAAACTTTTTATGCCGAGCCCCCCTTTTCATCCATAAAATTTCTCGGGCCCCCCCTGGCTGACGTAATCAAAATCACATGAAAAAAAAAAAACCTTTATTAAACGGTATACAATATAAATCCAAATATGTCTATAAATACTTACATATTTCAACAGCTCGCGCTTGCAAAATTAGGCTGCGTCCACGCTGCCGCTGAGAGCGGTGACATCACCAACTCTCCAAGCCTGAGCGCAGGGTGTCCTGCATCATTTTGCAAGCGTGGATCGGGGCTATGTGTGTGTGTGTGGCTGTGTGTGTGTGTGTGGCTGTGTGTGTGCATTGACTTCTGCTGAGCGCACTTCAAAGTCAATTTTGTTTGTCTCCCCAAGCGCTGAGCTTGGGAGAGCGTACGTGCACAAAGGCAATACTTTTGGGGGGCATTCATCCACCTCTTTGCTACCTCCCTTCCATCTCCCCCCCCCTTTTTGTTTCTACCTTATTTATTTTTTCCGTTTTCAATGTTTTCACTTTTTTTTATTATTTCTGTACATTCATAGTATGATTGATATAGTGGCAGCCGACCCTTTCCCTCGCAGAGGATCGCAGCGAAGCAGGTTGCCAGCGGAGGAGAGCAGGAACACAGCGCTATTGCAGGGCAGACACTGGGAGGGGCGTTTGACTTCACCGTGCTCGGGCGTGCTCCTCCCCGTACCTCCGAAGCCCCTGCGCGTGCGCACACACCATCACGAGGCCGCCACCTGCACTATCTTGTTCAGCCACCCGCACACATCTTCGGCTGCCCGCCCGTGCACATCTTATTGGCCGCCCCTCGCGTACAGCTTTTTCGTCCTCCCGCGCAAAGCGTCTGCCGGCCCGCGCACCCAGATTTCGCCGCACGTCGCCTGCGCCCCCCTAAATCTTGCACCTTATTGCCCCCCCCCCCAGTTTGCGCACCACTGCATTACAACACACACACTCTCTCTCTCAATCAATCACCACATACACACACACACACCACATACACACACACACAATCCCCCCCCCCACACACACACACACTCACTACCCCCCACACACACACACACACACAATCCCCACACACACACACTCAATCCCCCCACACACACACTCAATCCCCCCACACACACACTCAATCCCCCACCCACACAGACACACAATCCCCCCCCCATACACACACACAAAATCCCCCCCACACACAAACACACCCCCCCCACACACAAACACACTCAATCCCCCCCCATACACAATCCCCCCCCACACACACTCAATCCCCCCCGCACACACTTAATCCCCCCCCACACACACACACACTCAATCCCCCCCATACACTCAATCCCCCCCCCACACACAATCCCCCCACGCACACACTCAATCCCCCCCCACACACACACACAATCCCCCCCCACACACACACACAATCCCCCCCACACACATACACACACAATCCCCCCCACACACATACACACTCAATCCCCCCCACACACACACACTCAATCCCCGCCCCCACACTCAATCCCCCCCACACACACTCAATCCCCCCACACACACACACACTCAATTCCCCCCCACACACACACTCAATCCCCCCCCCCCCACACACACACACACTCAATCCCCCCCACACACACACAATCCCCCCCCACACACACTCACTCAATCCCCCCCCCACACACACTCAACCCCCCCCCCCCACACACACACTCAATCCCCCCCCACACACACTCAATCCCCCCCCACACACACTCAATCCCCCCCCCCCCATACCTTGTGACCTTGAGCAAGTCACGTTATCTCCCTGTGCCGCAGGCACCAAATAATAGATGTATGTGTAGGGATGTGGTAGGAGCCTCATATGTGTGTTCAGTTGGTGTTTTGACTGTTCAGGAGAGTCATGTGGAGGTCTGCGCTGATGCAATAGCTGTGAGTCTGTGCAGCTCAAGGCAGAGAAGCTCCGCTGAGGAACTACAACTCCCATGAGCTCCTGGGCAGTCACCTGACTTGAGGAGCCAATCGGAAGGCTAGAATTACGGGAGGAGGAAAGGGAAGCGTGGGGGAGAGGCTAGTCAGAGGGGATCTGGAAGGTAACGGAGGAGGGTGTATGTGTGCAGGGGGTCCGTGACCCGCCTGCATAGGCTAGCTTTACCCCGCAGGCCCTTAGGAGAAACCCCTGAGTCACAGTGTGCTGCTGTGCTGCTGTGCTGCAGGGACGGCCATAGTGCTAGCGATCAGTCACCTTACTGTGTACACAGTTAGGGACAAGCGTGCGGAGCAGGTTTGCTGGTGAGCTGCTTGGGACCAGACAGCTGCACTGCGGACATCCCAGACAAGCAAGGATTCGGCTGATCCTTTTCCAAGTATTACCGGTCACCGCCGTGACCGGAAGGTAGTAGATACGTCAAGTGCACCAACACCGGTCAACAGGCGCTGATCCCGCCTTAGGCATAACTATAGGGAGACACTAGCGAGTACACACCGCTATCGTACTATTACACGGACACGGTGTGTGGGGCACGCGGTGACGGGATAGAGACACTCATAAGAGCGTGGCTGAGCCACTATTGTACAGGACAATATTCCCTAGGGGTGTGGCCGAGCCACTGATGTTAGAAGGACATTATCAGTTAGCGGTGTTAGGGTATGATAGAGTATAAGTATAGTGTTATAAGATAAGTGTATGCATATTGGGTTATTGCCACGGTTCATATAGAGTATAAGTTTATTATTGCACATAGTAAAGTTGGTTGCACGCATTGTATCGGTGTGTTTCTTGCCCAGGGGAATCTTACATGACGGTGATCCTGGGTAAGTGGAGGCGCTGCGCTAATAAGTGTTACCCCAGGCTCCCAGCTAGCGGAGGCTCAGATCTCCTGGAGCCGCAGGTGCGCGCAGTTACCCCAAGTCGCTTAGAGTGTCAGAAAAAGGGCTACAAATGTCTTTTTTTATATAGCGCCATTAAATGTACATAGCGCTTCCCAGCAGTAATACATGTGACAATCATATAAATTACAAATAACAGGTCATGGGAATAAGTGCTTCAGACATAGATTGTAAGCTCTATGGGGTAGCGGCTCGCGCCTGCAAACATTCTATGTACAGCACTGCATACACTGGCGGTGGAAACATTACTACTGTTTTATATCAGACCTGACTGCTGATATAAACAGGACTTTAAAATCAGTTGCGATTCATAGAAAACCAGTGTGATCTGCCTGGCTTCTATCTAGGTGACGCTAGAGGGTGAGAGGGTGAGAGGGTGAGAGGCTGGTGTTGCTGTTTAGGGGGCGGGAGAAGAAATCATGGCGCCCTCCTCCCGTGTGAGGCAGGACAGTGATAGCCACGCGCGGACCCCCCGGTTACCTGGCTGCAGGCAGGGCTTGCGGACCCCCCGGTTACCTGGCTGCAGGCAGGGCTTGCGGACCCCCCGGTTACCTGGCTGCTGGCAGGGCTTGCGGACCCCCCCGGTTACCTGGCTGCAGGCAGGGCTTGCGGACCCCCCAAATACGTGGCTGAAGGCAGGGCTTGCGGACCCCCGGTTACCTGGCTGCTGGCAGGGCTTGCGGACCCCCCGGTTACCTGGCTGCAGGCAGGTCTTGCGGACCCCCCGATTACGTGGCTGCAGGCAGGGCTTGCTGACCCCCCGGTTACCTGGCTGCAGGCAGGGCTTGCGGACCCCCCAGTTACGTGGCTGCAGGCAGGGCTTGCAGACCCCCCGGTTACCTGGCTGCAGGCAGGGCTTGCGGACCCCCCGGTTACCTGGCTGCAGGCAGGGCTTGCGGACCCCCGGTTACCTGGCTGCAGGCAGGGCTTGCGGACCCCCCCCGGTTACCTGGCTGCAGGCAGGGCTTGCTGACCCCCCCGGTTACCTGGCTGCAGGCAGGGCTTGCGGACCCCCCCCGGTTACCTGGCTGCAGGCAGGGCTTGCGGACCCCCCCCGGTTACCTGGCTGCAGGCAGGGCTTGCGGACCCCCCCCGGTTACCTGGCTGCAGGCAGGGCTTGCTGACCCCCCCGGTTACCTGGCTGCAGGCAGGGCTTGCTGACCCCCCGGTTACCTGGCTGCAGGCAGGGCTTGCGGACCCCCCGGTTACCGGGCTGCAGGCAGGGCTTGCGGACCCCTCGGTTACCGGGCTGCAGGCAGGGCTTGCGGACCCCCTGGTTACCTGGCTGCAGGCAGGGCTTGCGGACCCCCCCGGTTACCTGGCTGCAGGCAGGGCGTGCGGACCCCCCGGTTACCTGGCTGCAGGCAGGGCTTGCTGACCCCCCCGGTTACCTGGCTGCAGGCAGGGCGTGCGGACCCCCCGGTTACCTGGCTGCAGGCAGGGCTTGCCCTTGGGCACCCGGTCGGCCCCGCACACGGTGAAGGTGTGAGTGTCGTCGCTCAGCCGCACGGTGACGCCGCGCTCGGGCCGTACGTGCAGCACCCGGCCCTGCATCCACACCAGGCCCACCTCCAGCCCGCCGGCTCCTTTCTCCAGCCAGAAGGAACCGGGCAGCCGCCGCACGCATTCCCTCAGCCGCCCCGCTAACATCTTCACTGGCGGGGAGGTAACCTGGAAGCCGGGCCGCGCTGCAGGCCGATCTCCGGCGGCCGCCATGGTCGCCATGGAGACAGCAAAACTGGCGCGCCTTTTCTGACATTGACAGGGGACCAATCGCGGCTCCTGTACGAGAGCAGCAACCAATCATAGGAGAGGGGGGCTGGGCTGGTGACCCTGCATTAACCCCTTCCAGGCTGTTAGTGTGACAACCCTCTATAAAGACGTGTCTCTGTGTAATAAACCAATGTCAGAACAATACATGGCGCGCCTGTGTTTGTGTTTATTAAGCAGCAGTGTCACATATTCCAACATCTTTTTATAAATGTCAGGGGTCAAGTCTGCACTATGTCTGACCCCCATACAGGGGGAAGTGGTTCTTGGGTGAGCCATACTCCAGCTAACAGTAAACAATAATAATAATGACAACAACAAATATAATAAAGTTAATCTTATACTATACTAGTGAAAGCACTGTATGTTTGCCTGCCTGGATGTCCGGTGTCCCTAGGGGAAATCTCATTGGTCCCTTGGGTCGCCCGCCCCCGCACACCTCTCATTGGCCTGAGGCGGAGTGACGGCCCACACACACACACACACACAACACAGCAGCTCTATACACACACACACACACACACAACACAGCAGCTCTATACACACACACACACACACACAACACAGCAGCTCTATACACACACACACACACACACACAACACAGCAGCTCTATACACACACACACACACAACACAGCAGCTCTATACACACACACACACACAACACAGCAGCTCTATACACACACACACACACACACACACACACACACACACACACAACACAGCAGCTCTATACACACACACACACAACACAGCAGCTCTATACACACACACACACACACACAACACAGCAGCTCTATACACACACACACAACACAGCAGCTCTATACACACACACACACACACAACACAGCAGCTCTATACACACACACACACAACACAGCAGCTCTATACACACACACACACAACACAGCAGCTCTATACACACACACACACACACACAACACAGCAGCTCTATACACACACACACACCCTCTGTCCGCCCCCCTCCCCCCCCCCTCACGTGCGCCATCCTGCACTGGCTCCGGACGGGAAGCGCGGCCCTCCTACCCCAGCCGCTCCCTTACCTCCCCGGCGCTACCACCCGCTCAGGTAAGTCACTGTGCGTCCCGCCTCAGCCTCAGGCCCACTGCGCGTCCCGCCTCAGCCTCAGGCCCACTGCGCGTCCCGCCTCAGCCTCAGGCCCACTGCGCGTCCCGCCTCAGCCTCAGGCCCACTGCGCGTCCCGCCTCAGCCTCAGGCCCACTGCGCGTCCCGCCTCAGCCTCAGGCCCACACAGGGCGCTTCCTACCGCCGCTCAGCCAGACGCCACATCGAGCGGGCGCCGGGGGGGGGGGGGAGCGTGAGTCTTAGGCCCACACAGGGCGCTTCCTGCAGCCGCCTGCACGCCTCACTCAGCAGGACGGCACATCGGGGGACCAAGCGGCCGCCGGGGGGGGGAGCGCGAGTCACAGGGAACGGGGGGGGGGGGAGTCACGGGGAACGGGGGGGGGGGGAAATGCCCATACATAAATTATGACAATACATATGCCCACCGCTCTCCACCCCCCCCCCACTCCCCTTTCCCCCCCCCACTCCCCTTCCCCCCCCCCCACTCCCCTTCCCCCCCCCCCCCACTACCCTTCCCCCCCCCCCGCTCCCCTTTCTCCCCCCGCTCCCCTTTCTCCCCCCCCCGCTCCCCTTTCTCCCCCCCCCCGCTCCCCTTTCTCCCCCCCCCCCCGCTCCCCTTTCTCCCCCCCCCCGCTCCCCTTTCTCCCCCCCCCCCGCTCCCCTTTCTCCCCCCCCCCGCTCCCCTTTCTCCCCCCCCCCGCTCCCCTTTCTCCCCCCCCCCGCTCCCCTTTCTCCCCCCCCGCTCCCCTTTCTCCCCCCCTGCTCCCCTTTCTCCCCCCCCGCTCCCCTTTCTCCCCCCCCGCTCCCCTTTCTCCCCCCCCCCCCCGCTCCCCTTTCTCCCCCCCCCCGCTCCCCTTTCTCCCCCCCCCCGCTCCCCTTTCTCCCCCCCGCTCCCCTTTCTCCCCCCGCTCCCCTTTCTCCCCCCCCGCTCCCCTTTCTCCCCCCCCCCGCTCCCCTTTCTCCCCCCCCCCGCTCCCCTTTCTCCCCCCCCGCTCCCCTTTCTCCCCCCCCCGCTCCCCTTTCTCCCCCCCCGCTCCCCTTTCTCCCCCCCCGCTCCCCTTTCTCCCCCCCCCGCTCCCCTTTCTCCCCCCCCCCGCTCCCCTTTCTCCCCCCCCCCCGAAACCTTTACAACAAATATTCACCTATTGTTCCACGAGTTATAAATAATACTACCTATTACGCATTTACATCCCGGGCAACGCCGGGTCTCTCAGCTAGTAAATAATAATAATGAAAGATGAATAAATAAATCCTAATGAAAAAGAAATAAGTAGCACCAAACATAATGACAATATTTGTTTGATGTTAACATTTAATAATATGTAACGTATAAAGCACCAAACCCCTACTCTCTCCACCAGAAGTACAAGGCTAATTTCATTTAAAATAGATTTGAAGCAAAAGGTGACACTGTGCTCATTTGCATGTCATTTCCCAGAGTCCCTGGCTGCAGTGGAAGCTGTATGGGATAATGGTGAAAAGCAGGGTTGCAGACCTGTCTGAGACATGTGAATGTGCTCACAAGGGAGATTGTTATTTCTCTTTAGTTCATAGTCATTTTTAGAGCAAAGATCAGCAACATTTTGCCTAAGACGACATTGTTTAGGATATTTACTAAATTGTACTAGGCCAGCAAGGCACTTTACAATGCTGTACAGTAACTAAGGCCCGGGCCATAGAGGGGTGGGGAGAGCGGATGCGAGCTAACGCTGAGGCTCTCCTGCTTAAGTCAGCCCGATTCCACGGAGCCAGCGTGCGTGAAGGGAGCCGGGGGGAGGTGGTTGGAGGCGGGGCAGTGACGTCGCTGGGCCAATCGCCCGCGATGCACTGACGTCAATGTCACGGCGCCGTGACGTTGACGCTGCTTAAGGCTGATTGAATGTTTTCAGCCGACAGCGCGCTGAAAAACAGCTTGGCGCTCGGCTGAAAACTCCAAAGCCTGAGCACGCCCGCGGACGCTCGCATGAGCCCCCTCTCAAGGCATCCTCATTGAGGATGCAGGGGCTCAGCGCGGAGCGTCCGCACGCCTCAGCGCTGCTTGTCCTTCTATGGACGCAGCCTTAGACTCCTTACAGACTATTCACTTGAGTGGACCATAAAGTGTCTTATAGAGGGAACTCTAAGGTGTCTTAAGATGCATTAAGATATATTATGTATGGAAATCTTTATTTATATAGCGCTTTATAAGAGAGGCAAGTACAGGGAATTATAGTACAATAAGTGCAACAAACAAAATCAGACAATAGGAAAGGAAATCCCTGGCCTGCAGAGCTTACAGTCTTAATGCTAGATCCATGGAACTCTGTTGTGTTTACGCTAATAACGGGACATTCCTGAAATTGGTACCTGACCCTGTGTGGAGGCAGAGACACAGGGGCAGTGCCTGCCAATATCATAAAGAGCAGTGCACTTCCTATTTAGTAGAAGTGTGTGTCAGAGTTAAGAGTTCAGTCCAGAGTTAGAGTCTGCTGAGTCTGTCACCTGGCTGGCCCAGGGTGACAGAGAGAGCCTATATCAGGGCTGCACAACACGCGGCCCGCGGGCCGCATGCGGCCCGCCTGGCCTCTCTGTGTGGCCCTCGATGAGATTTAAAAAAAAAAAAAAACTTTGAAAAAAAAAAAACTTAAAAAAAAAAAAAACTTTGGAAAAAAAAAAAACTTTGAAAAAAAAAAAAACTTAAAAAAAAAAAAAACTTTGAAATAAAAAAAAACTTTGAAAAAAAAATGGCGCCGATTCCCTGCGGTCCCGGCGCGCATGCGCTAGGCCCGCTCCGCCCCCCACCCCCTTCCCTGCTCCCAACGTGGGGCGGAAGGGGAAGCAACATGTAGCTCCTCTGCGGGCCCGCTCCCCCCCCCTGCTCCCAACGTGGGCCGGAGGGGGAAGTAATAATTAAATAATTCAGCTCCTCCAGCGGCCTGCTTCTCACCGCTTCCCTCCGCGGCCAGCTTCTCGCGTCCCCCACGAGCTCACCTCCCGTGCCCTCCTCCCCCCCCTTCCCCCAACCCGCGCCCCCAAGCCCACCTCCCGTCCCAGGCAGCTGCCGCAGGGATATCGGGGGCAGGAGGAGCAAGCGTCCGGCGGCAACCTGCACCCACCCGGGTCAAGGTAAGTCACTGTCAGTCACTGTCACCCAAGTCACTGTCACCCAAGTCACTGTCACCCACCCAGTCACTGTCAAGTCACTGTCACCCAGTCACTGTCACCCACCCACTGTCACCCACCCACCCAGTCACTGTCACCCAGTCACTGTCACCCACCCACCCAGTCACTGTCACCCAGTCACTGTCACCCACCCACCCAGTCACTGTCACCCAGTCACTGTCACCCACCCACCCAGTCACTGTCACCCTGTCACCCAGTCACTGTCACCCAGTCACTGTCACCCACCCACCCAGTCACTGTCACCCACCCACCCAGTCACTGTCACTGTCACCCACCCAGTCACCCACCCAGTCACTGTGTCCCACCCTGTCACTGTGTCCCACCCTGTCACTCTTCCCACCCCGTCACTGTGTCCCACCCCGTCACTGTCACCCACCCAGTCACTGTCACCCACCCACCCACCCACCCACGCACCCAGTCACTGTCATAGTCACTGTCACCCACCCAGTCACTGTCACCCACCTATCCACCCAGTCACTGTCACCCACCCAGTCACTGTCACCCACCCAGTCACTGTCACCCACCCACCCAGTCACTGTCAAGTCACTGTCACCCACCCAGTCACTGTCACCCACCCACCCACTGTCACCCACCCACCCAGTCACTGTCAAGTCACTGTCACCCACCCACCCAGTCACTGTCACCCACCCACCCAGTCACTGTCACCCACCCACCCAGTCACTGTCACCCACCCACCCAGTCACTGTCACCCACCCAGTCACTGTGTCCCACCCAGTCACTGTCACCCAGTCACTGTCACCCACCCAAGGGGGGAGAGTTATGTGAGGTGCAAGGGGGGGAGAGTGATGTGAGGTGCAAGGGGGGGAGAGGGATGTGAGGTGCAAGGGGGGGAGAGGGATGTGAGGTGCAAGGGGGGGAGAGGGATGTGAGGTGCAAGGGGGGGAGAGGGATGTGAGGTGCAAGGGGGGAGAGGGATGTGAGGTTCAGGGGGGGAGAGGGATGTGAGGTTCAAGGGGGGAGAGGGATGTGAGGTTCAAGGGGGGAGAGGGATGTGAGGTGCAAGGGGGGAGAGGGATGTGAGGTGCAAGGGGGGAGAGGGATGTGAGGTGCAAGGGGGGGAGAGGGATGTGAGGTGCAAGGGGGGGAGAGGGATGTGAGGTGCAAGGGGGGAGAGGGATGTGAGGTTCAGGGGGGGAGAGGGATGTGAGGTGCAAGGGGGGAGAGGGATGTGAGGTGCAAGGGGGGAGAGGGATGTGAGGTGCAAGGGGGGAGAGGGATGTGAGGTGCAAGGGGGGAGAGGGATGTGAGGTTCAGGGGGGAGAGGGATGTGAGGTGCAAGTGGGGAGAGGGATGTGAGGTGCAAGAGGGGAGAGGGATGTGAGGTGCAAGGGGGGAGAGGGATGTGAGGTGCAAGGGGGGAGAGGGATGTGAGGTGCAAGGGGGGAGGGGGATGTGAGGTGCAAGGGGGGAGGGGGATGTGAGGTGCAAGGGGGGAGAGGGATGTGAGGTGCAAGGGGGGAGAGGGATGTGAGGTTTAGGGGGGAGAGGGATGTGGGGTGCAAGGGAGGAGAGGGATGTGAGGTGCAAGGTGGGAGAGGGATGTGAGGTGCAAGGTGGGAGAGGGATGTGAGGTGCAAGGGGGGAGAGGGATGTGAGGTGCAAGGGGGGAGAGGGATGTGAGGTGCAAGGGGGCAGAGGGATGTGAGCTGCAGGGGGGAGGGATGTGAGGTGCAAGGGGGCAGAGGGATGTGAGGTGCAAGGGGGCAGAGGGATGTGAGCTGCAGGGGGGAGGGATGTGAGCTGCAGGGGGGAGGGATGTGAGCTGCAGGGGGGGTGGGATGTGAGCTGCAGGGGGTGGTGGGATGTGTGTGGTGTGTAGGGGGGTATTGTGTGTTTGATGTGGAGGGGTGTATTGTGTGTGGGTGAGGGGGAGAGATGGGGGTATGAGAGATAGATGGGGAGTATCGCAATGGTTGATAGTGTTGGGTTCTGGGGGAGATATGAGGATGATGATGGGTGCTGGAGGAGAGATGATGATGATGATGATGATGATTTTACCCGTGCGGCCCAATTTATTTTTCCTTGGAGCAGTTCGGCCCTTCGCACTTTACGAGTTGTGCAGGCCTGGCCTATATCAATTGGCCGTTGGAGAAGGGGAGCCATCAGCCTCTGAGTAGAGCTGATGCAACCTTACTTAGGGAGGTGGACCAATTCCTCTCACCCTGTTTAGGGGGCGAGGGAAGAGCTAGCCCCACCCTGGGTGCCCTTGACCTGGGGTGGTGGCAGGGACACAGAGACCATCCTGAGGGAGAGCAGTCCTGTGTGGAGGAAGACACCCTGTACCTGATTGACAGTCTTGTTGCTGCTATTCTGCTGCTGTGAATAAAGAGCTGCGGCTGCTTTTAAAGATATACAGTGTGAGACTGGAATCTCTCATCCCCGGGGGGGGGGGGGGACGACTCTCTGGAAGGATTCCACCCGTATTCCTGGGGCTCAGAGATGGAGGTGCTGCACCATTAAATGAGACGAAGGCATTCACCCCAGAAACCTGATCCTATCATCCCCCATACCATCGCGGGAGACTCAGGCCCCCCTGTTGCCAGCAGGTATGCACCACACTCAGACACGTAGCCAGGCCCTAGTACAGAGGAGGGGGCCCGATCTGCGATTGGCCCAGGGAAGGGGGGCTACATTGGGAATGGCTGTTACTTTTCTTCATATTAATGGGTATCCTCAAAGCTAATGATATGCCAAAATGACGTCCATTAGCAAAACTACAATTGTTTCTTCACTTTTTCTGCTTGATGAATAGGGTGACCAGATTTCGAAAATGAAAAACCGGGACACCTTAAAAAATAATTTATTAAACAAATTACATCACGTGACACCTCCTGTTGCCATGACAATAAGACACTCTGATGCCCCTGCAGTGTTAGTGTGTATAGAGGTGGGGGCTTTGCTTGGGCCCTTCAACTCTTACAGCCAGGGCATTATTGGCCAGGAATGCCCAGTTCGGAGGGGATTACTACTTCAAAATGTATTTGATTCGTAACAACATCAAAAAACTGTAATACCAATAACTAACAACCACAGACAATGGTAATCTAAACCATCAAATAAAATGTCTACGGCCCTTGTTCAAGCATGTTTGCGGTACTTACCAGATAAATCAGTGCCTGCAATCCACGACTGTATCCGCCTCTCCGAGCGTCTGTAAGCAATCCAGCGTTCCTGGTGTGTGGCTGAAGAGGTGAGGGACTCCCTCCTCTCAAACGGAAAAGAAGAGCAAAAAATAGAGTTGGAACATACCTATCATACAGGGATGAGAGAGAGAGACAGAGAATGAGAGAGAGACAGAGAATGAGAGAGAGACAGAGAATGAGAGAGAGACAGAGAATGAGAGAGAGACAGAGAATGAGAGAGAGACAGAGAATGAGAGAGAGACAGAGAATGAGAGAGAGAGACAGAGAATGAGAGAGAGACAGAGAATGAGAGAGAGACAGAGAATGAGAGAGAGACAGAATGAGAGAGAGACAGAGAATGAGAGAGACACAGAGAATGAGAGAGACACAGAGAATGAGAGAGAGACCAAAAGTAATGTACTGTATAACCATTAAACCGTACCCCCTAGTATTCGTGTAATCATTGTCCCACACCCCCTATTACTCACGCTTTGGCAATACTGAAATGTTCTTTTGTCATGCCAACAAAGCTGGTTTTGATTTGAGAGACACAGAGAGACACAGAGACACAGAGAGAGACAGAGACACAGAGACACAGAGAGACACAGAGACACAGAGAGACACAGAGACACAGAGAGAGACAGAGACACAGAGAGAGACAGAGACACAGAGAGACAGAGACACAGTGGCCTATTCAGTAAGCGTCGATAAGGCTGCGTCTATAGCAGGCCTGCACAACATAACAGCCTCTCTGTGCGGCCCGCCCCGCCTCTCTGTGCGGCCCGCCCCGCCTCTCTGTGCGGCCCGCCCCGCCTCTCTGTGCGGCCCGCCCCGCCTCTCTGTGCGGCCCCCTCTGTACGGCCCGCCCGGCCTCTCTGTGCGGCCCGCCCGGCCTCTCTGTGCGGCCCGCCCGGCCTCTCTGTGCGGCCCGCCCCGCCTCTCTGTGCGGCCCCCTCTGTACGGCCCGCCCGGCCTCTCTGTGCGGCCCACCCGGCCTCTCTGTGCGGCCCGCAATGAGATTTAAAAAAAAAAAAACTTGGTGCAGGGGAGGTGAGGTGTAGGGGGTGAGGTGCAGGGGTGATTGGAGGTGCAGGGGGGGGTGATGGAGGTGCAAGGGGGGGTGATTGAGGTGCAGGGGGGTGATTGGAGGTGCAGAGGGGGGTGATTGGAGGTGCAGGGGGGGTGATTGGAGGTGCAGCGGGGGGGGGTGATTGGAGGTGCAGGGGGGGGGTGATTGGAGGTGCAGGGGGGATCATTGGAGGTTCAGGGGGGGTGATTGGAGGTTCAGGGGGGGTGGTTGGAGGTGCAGGGGGGTGATTGAGGTGCAGGGGGGGTGATTGGAGGTGTGGGGGTCATTGGAGGTGCGGGGGGTTATTGGAGGTGCAGGGGGGGTTATTGGAGGTGCAGGGGGGGTCATGGAGGTGCAGGGGGGGTCATTGGAGGTGCAGGGGGGGTCTTTGGAGGTGCAGGGGAGGGTTGTTGGATGTGCAGGGGGGTTATTGGAGGTGCAGGGGAGGGTTGTTGGAGGTGTAGGGGGGGTGATTGGAGGTGCAGGGGGGGTGATTGGAGGTACAGGGGGGAGAGTGATGTGAGTTGCAGGGGGGAGAGTGATGTGAAGTTGCAGGGGGGGAGAGTGATGTGAGGTGCAGGGGGGGGGAGAGTGGTGTGAGGTTCAGGGGGGGGAGTGATGTGAGGTTCAGGGGGGGGAGTGATGTGAGGTGCAGGGGGGAAGAGTGATGTGAGGTGCAGGGTGGGAAGAGTGATGTGAGGTGCAGCGGGGAGAGTGATGTGAGGTGCAGGGGGGGAGAGTGATGTGAGGTGCAGGGTGGAGAGATGGGAGGTGCAGGGGGGAGAGTGGTGTGAGTGCAGGGGGGGAGAGTGATGTGAGGTGCAGGGGGGAGAGTGATGTGAGGTGCAGGGGGGTAGAAGGATGTGAGGTGCAGGGGGCGTGGGATGTGTGTGGTGTGCAGTGGGGTATTGTGTGTTTGTGGAGAGGGGAGTATTATGTGTGGGTGAGGGGGAGAGATGGGGGTATGAGAGATAGATGGGGAGTATCGCAAAGGTTGATAGTGAGGGGTTCTGGGGAGATATGAGGATGATGATGAGAGGTGCTGGAGGAGAGATGATGATGATGATTTTACCCGTGCGCCCAAATTTTTTTTCCTTGGAGCATTTTGGCCCTTCTCGCTTTACGAGTTGTGCAGGCCTGGTCTATAGTATTTCAGAAGGAGGGAAGGCGCACACACGCTGCAATACACTTGCTGAAGCCTGAGCTTTTTATGGCTTTGCAGGGTATGCATCGGGCGCGATTTGTGGGGCGTGGCAATGAATATTTGGAGGCGTGGCAATAACGTTCCGGCGCGGACGTCACTTCCCTACCTCACATCCCGATCCACCGGCATTTTTTCAGATGCAGAATCTGAAGCACTGTGCAGACAAGAAGAAAACTGCACACAATGCGCACCAGAGATTAAAATATAGTAAATTATTTATTAATAAAACAAGAAATAACCGAGGGGATCCAACCCCACCTCAGTACATATGCGTCACAGATCCGGGTTCGGTTACAATGAACACAAACCACATGAATAATCAAATATAACTAAATGAAACTAAATCTATAAACAACATGACAAACGGTATATAAAATAATAAAAAGGAAGACAGTGTTCAATAAAACGGGATAAAGGAATCCTGG
>NW_027454687.1:0-64859 GCF_040206685.1 Ascaphus truei
TGTATACTGTCTTAGTTCATGGCTGTGTTATTACATCATTACATGTGTAATTAAATCCGTGACATTCTCAGGCTCCCCCCTTCTGTGACAATCATACAGCCGGGCCGTTACATTGCAACACACTAATCCCGCCCCTAGTGACATCACGTGATCAGTAACCAGTCAGAGAAGCTAAAAGGCAAAGAACTACATTTCCCACAATGCACCTCGTGGAGTGTGGCTAGCAGCTACACCTTCTCTCACTAGTTTGTCTCCTGCGAGCTTCCGTACACAGCGTCTTGTTAGAGTGGGGCGTGGACATGTGTAAACTTCAATGGTGGGAAAATGAGACAGTTTTAGCTGCTAGCTGAGCAGTGGTACAGCGCTCTGTAGAAGGCGCTCTCAGTCGGGTGAGTGATTTTTCAATGTGTGTGTTTATTTTATTTCATTTCTCATTTTACTTTCACTTTAAGTACTGCATGCTTATTTTTTTCTGTGGGCATTTAGGGATTTAAGTGCTCCGTGAGCCGAGTCCTCCATTGAAGGAGGAGCTATGAGGCCAACCTATCACAGCTACTGTACCATCTTCAGTTGCTTTCAGTATACTGATTAATCCACGGCACAGAATATGCAACTTCAAATACATCTATCAACTGTCTATATGTTAAGCCCCCGGACAAGCATTTGCTTGTTAGTTATACACTAGTTTCATACAAGCACTTCACACAGGGGGCTTCAACTTAGGTAGTACTTGACCGGCCGGTCTGAGTGTTCTCATTTCCATATATTTCTTGCCTCTACACTTTATTTACATACTTTGTACTTATTACTGCAGTGTAGCATTTTTCCCCACACCTTAAGGTTCAGTTTATAACAGCTTTGTAGGTCACCACTGCTCCTCATTTTAACCATTTATGTGTATGTGATTAATAAACCTTTATTGATACAATTTGTGTATGTTAGAGTGCTATTCAGGGGATTCTTTTTTTCTGTGTTAGTTTTCATATATATGTGTGTGTGTGTGTGTGTGTGTGTGTGTGTGTGTGTGTGTGTGTGTGTGTGTATATATGTATATATTTATGTGTATATATATTTGTGTGTGTGTGACCTTGGGCAAGTCACTTCATATCCTCTGTGCCTCAGGCACCAATGTCATAGATTGTAAGCTCTATGGGGCAGGGACTTGTGTCTGCAAAATGTCTCTGTATAGCGCTACGTAAAACTAGCAGCGCTTTAAAAGAACATGCTGTTATTATTATTATATATAAATGTGTATGTATGTATTTATTTATATAGCACTATTAATGTATATAGCGTTTCACAGTAGTAATACATGTGAAAATCCTATAAATAACAAATACAAATATCAGGTCATGGGAATAAGTGATTTGGACATAAAAGTAACATTTCGGAAGTGTGGACAACTAATACATCTTGTAGATTGCCTTTACAGTGTGATGTCATTGATTCAGTAGATTGTGTGCAGACCAGGACTGCAGTACAGTGTCACTCACATGGATGACTTGCGTGGTAGAAGCTCAAGAACAAGGATGTCAAACTCCAGTCCTCGAGGGCAGCAAACAGGCCAGGTTTTCAGGATATCCCTACTGAAAACCTGGCCTGTTTGGGACCCTCGAGGACTGGAGTTTGACATGCATGCTCTAGAAGGAGCACAGCTGTGGGTGGGAGGTGGATTTGCTTTGCATCAAATGGTTTGGAGCAAGGTTTATTGTATGTATTATCATAATAACAATGCAATGCTTAACTTTTATTTTAGGAGGGATGACTGCAGAACAGAAGTGAATATTGAAGCCATGTGTTCCTTTTCTTGCAAAAGAGAAAATTTGAAGGACAGTTGAAGAGAAGGAAAATTACTACACAGAGACAGATAAGCAATGTGTATATTTCTCATTTACCATTTAGTATTTGTCGTTTTATTGACTCCACACAATCCGGCTGCTACGGGTTTCACATTGAACATTTTCATCTCTACTCTACCCCTTCCTGTGATCTGAACCATGCAAGTTTTCATTGATTCAATACATCATGAGTAGAGTGTGGCTACAGTATGAAGTAAAGACCCAAGGACCACATCTACTACCATTCATAACAAGAACATGTGCAGTAGCGCACAGCTGCAGTTCTATGTGATTGTTATGAAAGGTTGAGGTGGTTCAATTCTATGAATCTGGAGTGGGATGGATCCTGTTTGCATCACATGGTTTCATCTAGGCCAGTAGATTATATAACTCTCAGTACAGGTTACACATGGCATCAGTATTAGTGATGTAAAGAGGAGGAAAGCTTCAATGTGGAGAACAAAGCCAAGTAATGTTGAAGTTACTCCTTTTACCATTTACTTGGTCAGTCTGTACTGTCTACTCCCCACACAGCTGCTAAGGGTCTTCCATTTTAAATACTTTCACCTCCTATTCTGCACTGCTTTGCTGCCCATTATTTAGAGATGCGTTCCAGTCATGTTTACCACTCTGAATCTCTCTGCAGTCATTGATTCAGCACATCATGGGTAGAGCATGGCTACAGATACAGAAAGCTTTTATTATTTTACCGGCTGATCATCCATAATATTGCATTAAAACATAGAATATCACTTAATTTCCAAAAGATTCAGTGATGCTGATAATGCAGAATCTCACAACATTTCCCATCATAATGCCATAATGCACCAGAGGAAGAAATAATCCTTGCTATATCTGTACATTGTGTGACGTATTACCTCCATGACCATTGAGAGCAAGTACATCTTCTGTATAGAGCGGCTGTGTTATGATGCAGTTATTGATCATCATTGACATAATCACAAGAATCTTATGCAAAGGGAAATTGTCCGCAGCGAAGTGAGATGTGTGCCTGTTTTAAGTCCTCCAGCTTAACGCCCCTACACCTCCCACTACACAGACATACTTACTTATGCATACACTGACATCTGGCATACCTACACACACCCCAGGGCCACTTCCTTCCCCTGATGTCAGGGAGAGGATTGGCATGCAGAGTGCAGTAAGTCTCCACGTTACTCTGGCCAACTGTCTTGGCCTACCCCCAGCATCTGTCACCCACAACATCTGTTCCCTCCTTGTAAAGTGCTGAACTATCTCACCTGGGTCAGTGCTATAGCTGATCACAGTGCCCGATCATGATGTCACTGTGACAGGCAGCAGTGCAGATTGACCGGTCAATCAATGCAGTGCCGCACCATATGCACTAAATGAGATTTCCGTGCCCCCTGTCAGGTTACTCCCTGGGCAGTGACCCTGCTCACCCCCTCCCCTAGTTCCACCTCTGACCACAATTATCTCTCTTGGAGAGTGTAGCAAATTGGTGTTGGTGGAATCTCACCTCTGCCATGCATGGTCACAATCTGGGCACAGGACCCAAATAGTGGGCAATGTGGCACTTCTTACAGTAGAGAATAAGTAACTATATTCTTTACTTGTGTATTAAGGACCTTATTTGCATTAAAATTCAGTCCCCATGGGACCAAGACTTTCTGGCTTACTGAACAAAGTGGAATTGTTTCGTAGAGGGTGGAGAATTGTATTTTATCTGAAATTACCCCCTCTGCACAAAATACAAACAATTATACACATACATGTACCTTGTGGAAGTTGTTGCCCTCTATCTTCCTGTGGTCTCTCCCTGTTTCTCACCGTGCCTCCTCCCATTTCCTTGCACCTCTGCGTCTCCGCATATATCCCTATACTCAGAGCCGGCTCCGGTCAGTGACATGGGATGCCCAAATATGAGCATATCCATACATGGGCATCCATGCCACTGACCGGAGCCCACTCTGTTGCGGATATGGAGAGAGACTGGGAGATTTACATCCCCTTATAATTCATATGGTGCATAGTACCGGCACGTATTGTTTTACCGTTACTGTGTACCTTCCTACTTTCACACTGGTACAGTATGTGCTGCAGTGGGACTGAGAGGGATATATTGGTAACACATAGTTATTGTTGGGGGAATTCAATCCATTTTGAAAATAGTAATGCAATGTTTTATACTTTTTTTTTTGCAGTAATGAAGAATGAAAAAGTTCTGTTAAAATTGAATTGGAGGTGAACTGGAATCATCATCAACTCTGCACCAGTGTGAATTGATGTTCTTTAATGTTCTGATAAGGTACATGCAACATCTCTTCCTCAACCCCTACACCACTCTCTGCCTCTTGCCTCTCTCTCTCCACCTCCCTGCTAAGCGTATTAACCCATCTAATGTAATCCACATTCCATGTCTCACTTTACTCTTCACTTCTCACGTGCCCTCTGGAATGTCTGCTCTCTGACTAACAAGGTCTATTTGTACATGACCTCTTCTGCTCTCATCATCCACCACTTCTCATTCCCCTCACCCCTGTCCTACTCGATACCTCAGCTTAATTGAACTCTCTCCTCTGACATCTACCCTTATCTCTAACCTCTCCTCACTTTCTGCTTAAACTAACTATCTTGTTAACTTTTACAATGCTATCATCTCCTCCTCCTCCCTCCTCCCTCCTCCATTATATATTTATATGCCCCTTCTAGGCTCTGACACACTCATCCCTCTAAGGCCATGATTATCATGGGCACATGCTTGGTCATCCACAGTGCGTGCGAGCGATGCAGAGCCGCCTCGGACCTCAGTGCAGGGATTGCTGCATACCCCAGCATCTGTCACCCACAAACAATACACACACTAATACTCCCCACAATACACACTATAATACCTCCTCAATACTAATCTCTCCAATAATATTATAGCTCCAAACACAATATACACAACACCCTTACACAAGATACACAATCTAGTACTCTCCTCTGCACCTCTACACACAATATAATACTCCCACACACACAATATACACACTACCCTCCTACCCCCATAAAATACAACCAATAATACACACACACTTTGTGGATGTTGGGACCAGCTCCCGGCATGCACCAGTGAAAGAGAGAGGCCAGCAGAAGCTCGGAAGAACTCCCTCTCTCCATCCGTGCCTCCCTCCGTTTCCCATCTTCTCCCTGTCTCTCTCCCTCCCTTTCCTTGCATCTCCCTGCGTCTTTACGTATACCCAGTCAGTGACGGCTCTGGTCACGTGATGCCTTAATATGGGCTTATCCATATATGTTCATCCACGTCACTAATGTGATGCCCGCACTGTTGCGGAGCTGGTACTTACGACGCGCACTTATTGTTTTATCAGTACTGCGTACCTGACTCTACCGGCCTACTTTCAACACTAGTACAATAAGTGCTTCACTACGAGTGAGTGGGGAATATTGGCATCACACAGTCACTGTTGAATATGCCATTCAATCCATTTTGAAAATAGTAATGCAATGTGGTTTTGTTTTGTTGGCTTTTTGCAGTAATGAAGAATGTTATAAGTTATATTAAAATTAAATTGGAGGGGAACTGGATTCAGCATTTCATCATGAACTCTGCACTTGTGAGAATTTACCTTCTTGAATGCCCTGAGAGGTACACTACCGACACACTTTATTGAAGTGTGGTCGGTACCGCAAGCCGGGAAATCTCCCGGCTTGCTAGTGGCCGCCCCTCGGCGTGCCGCGCGTCATAGACGCGCGGTCACGCGTCATCGGGAGCGTGCGCCCCCTGCACGCGTGTCCAGGGGCTCCCCGAGGGAGCCCTGGTGTCCCGCGATCGCGGGACAGCGGCAGGGGGTTCCGGGGGACCCGGCGGACCCGGCAGCGGTAGGGAGAGCGCCCCGATCGGAGGGCGCTCTTCCGCTGCTCCGGCGTGCGCCCGTCACACTCGGGCGCGCGCCAGGCTACTGCTGCGGCACAGAACGGGCAAATGCTCGAATAAACTGTGCCGCAGCAGTACACGCAACTTTAAGACTATAATCTGCTGTGCAAGCTTTCGTGCTATACCTCCCCCTCAGGTTTTGATTTATACATTTGCTCCCTCAAGTCATGTCCTCTAATATTTGAAAGCTCTCTCCTAGCATTTTCTCTCTACCACAGAACGTCATCCCAATGTAACCTCTCTCTTGTTCTCTCTGCTTGCTGTTTCCTCACTTTTCTGTTAAACTTTTCTAATTTCTCTAACTTCCACACTCCTGCTTTTATCCACATGTTCTCCTCTTTCCTTCCCCTACCTTTGCATGTGTCTACACACTGCACCATTTGTACAGACCTCTATTGCAGCTATTTCTGCACTGCTCAATGAAAAGCACTCATGTACATCCTATTCTCTGCGCCCCCTCTCTCTCTGCGCCCCCTCTCTCTCTGCGCCCCCTCTCTCTCTGCGCCCCCTCTCTCTCTGCGCCCCCTCTCTCTCTGCGCCCCCTCTCTCTCTGCGCCCCCTCTCTCTCTGCGCCCCCTCTCTCTCTGCGCCCCCTCTCTCTCTGCGCCCCCTCTCTCTCTGCGCCCCCTCTCTCTCTGCGCCCCCTCTCTCTCTGCGCCTATCTGTCTCATTCTCTCTACGTCCCTCTCTCTCTACATAGAGCTATCTCTGTCTCTCTCTACACCTATCTCTGTGTCTCCTTCTATGTTTGCTGATGTGTGGGATATCTCTTATAATCTTGAACCTGCTCATATACACATCGGGTCTCCCTGCCTCTGCCTCCCTGCTAAGAGTGTTAACCTATCTAATGTAATCCACATTCCTTTCCTTACTTTTCTCTTCCCTTCTCCTATGCCCTCTGGAATGTCCGTTCTCTGACTAACAAGGCTCTAGTTGTACATGACCTCTTCTGCTCTCATCATTCACAATCAGTCATTCCCCTCACCCCATCTTACCTGTCCCACTGATTTTCCTCTGCTTAATTAAACTCTCCTCTGACATCTACTCTAACCTCTCTGCTCTCTCTCTCTCTTTCTGCTTAAACTGACAATCTTATTAACTCTTACAATGCTATCCTCTATATGCCCCTTCAAGCTCTGACACACACGTCCCTCTAACCCACACCCTTGGCTAAATTCCCAAACATGTTCATCACACTTCCACTCACTGTTCTTAATGCCTATGAAGGAAATCTCACACTTGATGTTTGATTTTTCTACAGTAAAAATGTCTCCAGTCCTGTATAAAGCTGCTCTCTGGGGCCAAACCACACTACTTTTTTTTCCACATTCATCAACACACAAATTTAATTTACGCTGTCTTTTTTCCCCTGTATTTGACTCCCTCCACTAACCTTCTTCTCACACTTGCCATCCTTCCTTCACTTCTCCTCAAGCATTTGACTACTTCAGAGGCAAGGTGGATGCCACCCACAAGGAGATTCCTTCTGTCCCTTCCCCCTTCTCTCCTTCTACCTAATTCTCCTTCTGCATTTGACTCCTTTTCTTCTCTTACAGAGCTGGAAGCTAATCATCTTCTCTTCTCCCTCTACCACATGCCCTCTAGATCGTATCCCCTCACACCTTACTGCATCTCTTAGTCCCCACTCTCACCCACATCTTCAAGTCCTCCCTATTCTCTGGCTCTTTACCCTCTTACTTTAAGCCTGTAGTGGTCACCCTTTTCTCAGAAACCACCTACACCCTATGTGCCTTACTAACTACCGCCCTATATCCCTCCTGCTGTTTGTCTCCTAATTGCTAGAATGTCAACATTCTTAAATCACATGCCCTCCTGGATCCTTTACAACCTGCCTTTCGTACAGCTCGTTCTACAGACTGTGCTTAAAGCAAATTCCCAAGGTCACTTTTCCCTACTAATCCTACTTGATCTATCTGCTGCGTTTGATGCTCTCAATCACTCTCCTCCTTCATATTCTAAACTCTCTCTTGGTATCCGTAACACAGTTCTATCCTGGTTTTCATCATAACTTTCCTGTCACACATTCTCCATCTCTGTTGCTAACATGTCTTCGTCTTCTATTGATCTGTCTGTGGGTATACATCAGGGCTCTGTTCTGAGATCTCTCTTTCTCTCTACATACTATCATTTGGTGACCTCATCAACTCTTTGTGACAATCCTATAAATAACAAATACAAATATCAGGTCATGGGAATAAGTGATTTGGACATAAAAGTAACATTTCGGAAGTGTGGACAACTAATACATCTTGTAGATTGCCTTTACAGTGTGATGTCATTGATTCAGTAGATTGTGTGCAGACCAGGACTGCAGTACAGTGTCACTCACATGGATGACTTGCGTGGTAGAAGCTCAAGAACAAGGATGTCAAACTCCAGTCCTCGAGGGCAGCAAACAGGCCAGGTTTTCAGGATATCCCTACTGAAAACCTGGCCTGTTTGGGACCCTCGAGGACTGGAGTTTGACATGCATGCTCTAGAAGGAGCACAGCTGTGGGTGGGAGGTGGATTTGCTTTGCATCAAATGGTTTGGAGCAAGGTTTATTGTATGTATTATCATAATAACAATGCAATGCTTAACTTTTATTTCAGGAGGGATGACTGCAGAACAGAAGTGAATATTGAAGCCATGTGTTCCTTTTCTTGCAAAAGAGAAAATTTGAAGGACAGTTGAAGAGAAGGAAAATTACTACACAGAGACAGATAAGCAATGTGTATATTTCTCATTTACCATTTAGTATTTGTCGTTTTATTGACTCCACACAATCCGGCTGCTACGGGTTTCACATTGAATATTTTCATCTCTACTCTACCCCTTCCTGTGATCTGAACCATGCAAGTTTTCGTTGATTCAATACATCATGAGTAGAGGGTGGCTACAGTATGAAGTAAAGACCCAAGGACCACATCTACTACCATTCATAACAAGAACATGTGCAGTAGCGCACAGCTGCAGTTCTATGTGATTGTTATGAAAGATTGAGGTGGTTCAATTCTATGAATCTGGAGTGGGATGGATCCTGTTTGCATCATATGGTTTCATCTAGGCCAGTAGATTATATAACTCTCAGTACAGGTTACACATGGCATCAGTATTAGTGATTTAAAGAGGAGGAAAGCTTCAATGTGGAGAACAAAGCCAAGTAATGTTGAAGTTATTCCTTTTACCATTTACTTGGTCAGTCTGTACTGTCTACTCCCCACACAGCTGCTAAGGATCTTCCATTTTAAATACTTTCACCTCCTATTCTGCACTGCTTTGCTGCCCATTATTCAGAGATGCGTTCCAGTCATGTTTACCACTCTGAATCTCTCTGCAGTCATTGGTTCAGCACATCATGGGTAGAGCATGGCTACAGATACAGCAAGCTATTATTATTTTACCGGCTGATCATCCATAATATTGCATTAAAACATAGAATATCACTTAATTTCCAAAAGATTCAGTGATGCTGATAATGCAGAATCTCACAACATTTCCCATCATAATGCCATAATGCACCAGTGGGAGAAATAATCCTTGCTATATCTGTACATTGTGTGACGTATTACCTCCATGACCATTGAGAGCAAGTACATCTTCTGTATAGAGCGGCTGTGTTATGATGCAGTTATTGATCATCATTGACATAATCACAAGAATCTTATGCAAAGGGAAATTGTCCGCAGCGAAGTGAGATTTCAGCCCCCAAACGTCTGTAATCTTAATGCAATGTCTTACTTTTGTTGCAGTGAACACTGAAGAGACGGATCTACTACAACACTGTACAGGATGAGCATACGCTACAAGCAGCAAAATGATCTTGCAGTTGACAGTATGTTGTTCTGGTAATGTGCACAATTATTATTTATGGGCTACACACCACAGTGCTGGACATATTCTGTTAACTTCAACTCTACTCCTAACATGGAGATGTCTTCCTGGTGTTACTGATTCAGTACATCATATGCACAGTGTGGTTATGATATGATGGATTGATTTAATGAACCCACCAACCAATGATGACATCTGCATCATCTTCTGTAAAGTGCAGCTACAGCATGATATTATCAGCATTTGGTGCGGTATAATCAGAGGTATCTATGTGCTTTTGTGCCTGTTTTAAGTCCTCCAGCTTAACGCCCCTACACCTCCCACTACACAGGCATACTTACTTATGCATACACTGACATCTGGCATACCTACACACACCCCAGGGCCACTTCCTTCCCCTGATGTCAGGGAGAGGATGGGCATGCAGAGTGCAGTAAGTCTCCACGTTACTCTGGCCAACAGTCTTGGCCTACCTCCAGCATCTGTCACCCACAACATCTGTTCCCTCCTTGTAAAGTGCTGAACTATCTCACCTGGGTCAGTGCTATAGCTGATCACAGTGCCCGATCAGGATGTCACTGTGACAGGCAGCAGTGCAGATTGACCGGTCAATCAATGCAGTGCCGCAACATATGCACTAAATGAGATTTCCGTGCCCCCAGTCAGGTTACTCCCTGGGCAGTGACCCTGCTCACACCCTCCCCTAGTTCCACCTCTGATCACAATTATCTCTCTTGGAGAGTGTAGCAAATTGGAGTTGGGGGAATCTCACCTCTGCCATGCATGGTCACAATCTGGGCACAGGACCCAAATAGTGGGCAATGTGGCACTTCTTACAGTAGAGAATAAGTAACTTTATTCTTTACTTGTGTATTAAGGACCTTATTTGCATTAAATTCAGTCCACATGGGACCAAGACTTTCTGGCTTACTGAACAAAGTGGAATTGTTTCGTAGAGGGTGGAGAATTGTATTTTATCTGAAATTACCCCCTCTGCACAAAATACAAACAATTATACCCATACAAGTACCTTGTGGAAGTTGTTGCCCTCTATCTTCCTGTGGTCTCTCCCTGTTTCTCACCGTGCCTCCTCCCATTTCCTTGCACCTCTGCGTCTCCGCATATATCCCTATACTCAGAGCCGGCTCCGGTCAGTGACATGGGATGCCCAAATATGAGCATACCCATATATGGGCATCCATGCCACTGACCGGAGCCCGCTCTGTTGCGGATATGGAGAGAGACTGGGAGATTTACATCCCCTTATAATTCATATGGTGCATAGTACCGGCACGTATTGTTTTACCGGTACTGTGTACCTTCCTACTTTCACACTGGTACAGTATATGCTGCAGTGGGACTGAGAGGGATATATTGGTAACACATAGTCATTGTTGGGGGAATTCAATCCATTTTGAAAATAGTAATGAAATGTTTTTTACTTTTCTTTTTTTTCAGTAATGAAGAATGAAACATTTCTGTTAAAATTGAATTGGAGGTGAACTGGATTCATCATCAACTCTGCACCAGTGTGAATTGATGTTCTTTAATGTTCTGATAAGGTACATGCAACATCTCTTCCTCAACCCCTGCACCACTCTCTGCCTCTTGCCTCTCTCTCTCCACCTCCCTGCTAAGCGTATTAACCCATCTAATGTAATCCACATTCCATGTCTCACTTTACTCTTCACTTCTCACGTGCCCTCTGGAATGACTGCTCTCTGACTAACAAGGTCTATTTGTACATGACCTCTTCTGCTCTCATCCACCACCTCTCATTCCCCTCACCCCTGTCCTACTCGATACCTCAGCTTAATTGAACTCTCTCCTCTGACATCTACCCTTATCTCTAACCTCTCCTCACTTTCTGCTTAAACTAACTATCTTGTTAACTTTTACAATGCTATCATCTCCTCCTCCTCCCTCCTCCATCATATATATGCCCCTTCTAGGCTCTGACACACTCATCCCTCTAAGGCCATGATTATCATGGGCACATGCTTGGTCATCCACAGTGTGTGCGAGCGATGCAGAGCCGCCTCGGACCTCAGTGCAGGGATTGCTGCATACCCCCAGCATCTGTCACCCACAAACAATACACACACTAATACTCCCCACAATACACACTATAATACCTCCTCAATACTAATCTCCCCAATAATATTATAGCTCCAAACACAATATACACAACACCCTTACACAAGATACACAATCTAGTACTCTCCTCTGCACCTCTACACACAATATAATACTCCCACACACACAATATACACACTACCCTCCTACCCCCATAAAATACAACCAATAATACACACACACTTTGTGGATGTTGGGACCAGCTCCCGGCATGCACCAGTGAAAGAGAGAGGCCCGCAGAAGCTCGGAAGAACTCCCTCCATCCGTGCCTTCCTCCGTTTCACATCTTCTCCCTGTCTCTCTCCCTCCCTTTCCTTGCATCTCCCTGCGTCTTTACGTATACCCAGTCAGTGACGGCTCTGGTCACGTGATGCCTTAATATGGGCTTATCCATATATGTTCATCCACGTCACTAATGTGATGCCCGCACTGTTGCGGAGCTGGTACTTACGACGGGCACTTATTGTTTTATCAGTACTGCGTACCTGACTCTACCGGCCTACTTTCAACACTAGTACAATATGTGCTTCACTACGAGTGAGTGGGGAATATTGGCATCACACAGTCACTGTTGAATATGCCATTCAATCCATTTTGAAAATAGTAATGCAATGTGGTTTTGTTTTGTTTGCTTTTTGCAGTAATGAAGAATGGAAAAGTTATATTAAAATTAAATTGGAGGGGGACTAGATTCAGCATTTCATCATGAACTCTGCACTTGTGAGAATTTAACTTCTTGAATACCCTGACAGGTACACGCAACATTAAGACTATAATCTGCTGTGCAAGCTTTCGTGCTATACCTCCCCCTCAGGTTTTGATTTATACATTTGCTCCCTCAATTCATGTCCTCTAATATTTGAAAGCTCTCTCCTAGCATTTTCTCTTTACCACAGAACGTCATCCCAATGTAACCTCTCTTGTTCTTTCTGCTTGCTGTTTCCTCACTCCTCTGTTAAACTTTTCTAATTTCTCTAACTTCCACACTCCTGCTTTTATCCACATGTTCTCCTCTTTCCTTCCCCTACCTTTGCATGTGTCTACACACTGCACCATTTGTACAGACCTCTATTGCAGCTATTTCTGCACTGCTCAATGAAAAGCACTCTTTAATATCCTATTCTCTGTGCCCCCTCTCTCTGCGCCCCCTCTTTTGGCGCCTCCTCTCTCTGCGCCCCCTCTCTCTGCGCCTATCTGTCTCATTCTCTCTACGTCCCTCTCTCTCTACATAGAGCTATCTCTGTCTCTCTCTACACCTATCTCTGTGTCTCCTTCTATGTTTGCTGATGTGTGGGATATCTCTTATAATCTTGAACCTGCTCATATACACATCGGGCCTCCCTGCCTCTGCCTCCCTGCTAAGAGTGTTAACCTATCTAATGTAATCCACATTCCTTTCCTTACTTTTCTCTTCCCTTCTCCTATGCCATCTGGAATGTCCGTTCTCTGACTAACAAGGCTCTAGTTGTACATGACCTCTTCTGCTCTCATCATTCACAATCAGTCATTCCCCTCACCCCATCTTACCTGTCCCACTGATTTGCCTCTGCTTAATTAAACTCTCCTCTGACATCTACTCTAACCTCTCTGCTCTCTCTCTCTTTCCGCTTAAACTAACAATCTTATTAACTCTTACAATGCTATCCTCCTATCTATATGCCCCCTCTAGGCTCTGACACACTTGTCCCTCTAGCCCACACCCTTGGCTAAATTCCCAAACATGTTCATCACACTTCCACTCGCTGTTCTTAATGCCTATGAAGGAAATCACACAATTGATATTTGATTTTTCTACAGTAAAAATGTCTCCAGTCCTGTATAAAGCTGCTCTCTGGGGCCAAACCACACTACTTTTTTTTCACATTCATCAACACTCAAATTTAATTTACGCTGTCTTTTTTCCCTGTATTTGACTCCCTCCACTAACCTTCTCCTCACACTTGCCATCCTTCCTTCACTTCTCCTCAAGCATTTGACTACTTCAGAGGCAAGGTGGATGCCACCCACAAGGAGATTCCTTCTGTCCCTTCCCCCTTCTCTCCTTCTACCTAATTCTCCTTCTGCATTTGACTCCTTTTCTTCTCTTACAGAGCTGGAAGCTAATCATCTTCTCTTCTCCCTCTACCACATGCCCTCTAGATCGTATCCCCTCACACCTTACTGCATCTCTTAGTCCCCACTCTCACCCACATCTTCAATTCCTCCCTATTCTCTGGCTCTTTACCCTCTTACTTTAAGCCTGTAGTGGTCACCCTTTTCTCAGAAACAACCTACACCCTATGTGCCTTACTAACTACCGCCCTGTATCCCTCCTGCTGTTTGTCTCCTAATTGCTAGAATGTCAACATTCTTAAATCACATGCCCTCCTGGATCCTTTACAACCTGCCTTTCGTACAGCTCGTTCTACAGACTGTGCTTAAAGCAAATTCCCAAGGTCACTTTTCCCTACTAATCCTACTTGATCTATCTGCTGCGTTTGATGCTCTCAATCACTCTCCTCCTTCATATTCTAAACTCTCTCTTGGTATCCGTAACACAGTTCTATCCTGGTTTTCATCATAACTTTCCTGTCACACATTCTCCATCTCTGTTGCTAACATGTCTTCGTCTTCTATTGATCTGTCTGTGGGTATACATCAGGGCTCTGTTCTGAGATCTCTCTTTCTCTCTACATACTATCATTTGGTGACCTCATCAACTCTTTGTGACAATCCTATAAATAACAAATACAAATATCAGGTCATGGGAATAAGTGATTTGGACATAAAAGTAACATTTCGGAAGTGTGGACAACTAATACATCTTGTAGATTGCCTTTACAGTGTGATGTCATTGATTCAGTAGATTGTGTGCAGACCAGGACTGCAGTACAGTGTCACTCACATGGATGACTTGCGTGGTAGAAGCTCAAGAACAAGGATGTCAAACTCCAGTCCTCGAGGGCAGCAAACAGGCCAGGTTTTCAGGATATCCCTACTGAAAACCTGGCCTGTTTGGGACCCTCGAGGACTGGAGTTTGACATGCATGCTCTAGAAGGAGCACAGCTGTGGGTGGGAGGTGGATTTGCTTTGCATCAAATGGTTTGGAGCAAGGTTTATTGTATGTATTATCATAATAACAATGCAATGCTTAACTTTTATTTCAGGAGGGATGACTGCAGAACAGAAGTGAATATTGAAGCCATGTGTTCCTTTTCTTGCAAAAGAGAAAATTTGAAGGACAGTTGAAGAGAAGGAAAATTACTACACAGAGACAGATAAGCAATGTGTATATTTCTCATTTACCATTTAGTATTTGTCGTTTTATTGACTCCACACAATCCGGCTGCTACGGGTTTCACATTGAATATTTTCATCTCTACTCTACCCCTTCCTGTGATCTGAACCATGCAAGTTTTCGTTGATTCAATACATCATGAGTAGAGTGTGGCTACAGTATGAAGTAAAGACCCAAGGACCACATCTACTACCATTCATAACAAGAACATGTGCAGTAGCGCACAGCTGCAGTTCTATGTGATTGTTATGAAAGGTTGAGGTGGTTCAATTCTATGAATCTGGAGTGGGATGGATCCTGTTTGCATCATATGGTTTCATCTAGGCCAGTAGATTATATAACTCTCAGTACAGGTTACACATGGCATCAGTATTAGTGATTTAAAGAGGAGGAAAGCTTCAATGTGGAGAACAAAGCCAAGTAATGTTGAAGTTACTCCTTTTACCATTTACTTGGTCAGTCTGTACTGTCTACTCCCCACACAGCTGCTAAGGATCTTCCATTTTAAATACTTTCACCTCCTATTCTGCACTGCTTTGCTGCCCATTATTCAGAGATGCGTTCCAGTCATGTTTACCACTCTGAATCTCTCTGCAGTCATTGGTTCAGCACATCATGGGTAGAGCATGGCTACAGATACAGCAAGCTATTATTATTTTACCGGCTGATCATCCATAATATTGCATTAAAACATAGAATATCACTTAATTTCCAAAAGATTCAGTGATGCTGATAATGCAGAATCTCACAACATTTCCCATCATAATGCCATAATGCACCAGTGGGAGAAATAATCCTTGCTATATCTGTACATTGTGTGACGTATTACCTCCATGACCATTGAGAGCAAGTACATCTTCTGTATAGAGCGGCTGTGTTATGATGCAGTTATTGATCATCATTGACATAATCACAAGAATCTTATGCAAAGGGAAATTGTCCGCAGCGAAGTGAGATTTCAGCCCCCAAACGTCTGTAATATTAATGCAATGTCTTACTTTTGTTGCAGTGAACACTGAAGAGACGGATCTACTACAACACTGTACAGGATGAGCATACGCTACAAGCAGCAAAATGATCTTGCAGTTGACAGTATGTTGTTCTGGTAATGTGCACAATTATTATTTATGGGCTACACACCACAGTGCTGGACATATTCTGTTAACTTCAACTCTACTCCTAACATGGAGATGTCTTCCTGGTGTTACTGATTCAGTACATCATATGCACAGTGTGGTTATGATATGATGGATTGATTTAATGAACCCACCAACCAATGATGACATCTGCATCATCTTCTGTAAAGTGCAGCTACAGCATGATATTATCAGCATTTGGTGCGGTATAATCAGAGGTATCTATGTGCTTTTGTGCCTGTTTTAAGTCCTCCAGCTTAACGCCCCTACACCTCCCACTACACAGGCATACTTACTTATGCATACACTGACATCTGGCATACCTACACACACCCCAGGGCCACTTCCTTCCCCTGATGTCAGGGAGAGGATGGGCATGCAGAGTGCAGTAAGTCTCCACGTTACTCTGGCCAACAGTCTTGGCCTACCTCCAGCATCTGTCACCCACAACATCTGTTCCCTCCTTGTAAAGTGCTGAACTATCTCACCTGGGTCAGTGCTATAGCTGATCACAGTGCCCGATCAGGATGTCACTGTGACAGGCAGCAGTGCAGATTGACCGGTCAATCAATGCAGTGCCGCAACATATGCACTAAATGAGATTTCCGTGCCCCCAGTCAGGTTACTCCCTGGGCAGTGACCCTGCTCACACCCTCCCCTAGTTCCACCTCTGATCACAATTATCTCTCTTGGAGAGTGTAGCAAATTGGAGTTGGGGGAATCTCACCTCTGCCATGCATGGTCACAATCTGGGCACAGGACCCAAATAGTGGGCAATGTGGCACTTCTTACAGTAGAGAATAAGTAACTTTATTCTTTACTTGTGTATTAAGGACCTTATTTGCATTAAATTCAGTCCACATGGGACCAAGACTTTCTGGCTTACTGAACAAAGTGGAATTGTTTCGTAGAGGGTGGAGAATTGTATTTTATCTGAAATTACCCCCTCTGCACAAAATACAAACAATTATACCCATACAAGTACCTTGTGGAAGTTGTTGCCCTCTATCTTCCTGTGGTCTCTCCCTGTTTCTCACCGTGCCTCCTCCCATTTCCTTGCACCTCTGCGTCTCCGCATATATCCCTATACTCAGAGCCGGCTCCGGTCAGTGACATGGGATGCCCAAATATGAGCATACCCATATATGGGCATCCATGCCACTGACCGGAGCCCGCTCTGTTGCGGATATGGAGAGAGACTGGGAGATTTACATCCCCTTATAATTCATATGGTGCATAGTACCGGCACGTATTGTTTTACCGGTACTGTGTACCTTCCTACTTTCACACTGGTACAGTATATGCTGCAGTGGGACTGAGAGGGATATATTGGTAACACATAGTCATTGTTGGGGGAATTCAATCCATTTTGAAAATAGTAATGAAATGTTTTTTACTTTTCTTTTTTTTCAGTAATGAAGAATGAAACATTTCTGTTAAAATTGAATTGGAGGTGAACTGGATTCATCATCAACTCTGCACCAGTGTGAATTGATGTTCTTTAATGTTCTGATAAGGTACATGCAACATCTCTTCCTCAACCCCTGCACCACTCTCTGCCTCTTGCCTCTCTCTCTCCACCTCCCTGCTAAGCGTATTAACCCATCTAATGTAATCCACATTCCATGTCTCACTTTACTCTTCACTTCTCACGTGCCCTCTGGAATGACTGCTCTCTGACTAACAAGGTCTATTTGTACATGACCTCTTCTGCTCTCATCCACCACCTCTCATTCCCCTCACCCCTGTCCTACTCGATACCTCAGCTTAATTGAACTCTCTCCTCTGACATCTACCCTTATCTCTAACCTCTCCTCACTTTCTGCTTAAACTAACTATCTTGTTAACTTTTACAATGCTATCATCTCCTCCTCCCTCCTCCTACTTCCTCCACCCTCCTCCATTATATATATACCCCTTCTAGGCTCTGACACACTCATCCCTCTAAGGCCATGATTATCATGGGCACATGCTTGGTCATCCACAATGCGTGCGAGCGATGCAGAGCCGCCTCGGACCTCAGTGCAGGGATTGCTGCATACCCCCAGCATCTGTCACCCACAAACAATACACACACTAATACTCCCCACAATACACACTATAATACCTCCTCAATACTAATCTCCCCAATAATATTATAGCTCCAAACACAATATACACAACACCCTTACACAAGATACACAATCTAGTACTCTCCTCTGCACCTCTACACACAATATAATACTCCCACACACACAATATACACACTACCCTCCTACCCCCATAAAATACAACCAATAATACACACACACTTTGTGGATGTTGGGACCAGCTCCCGGCATGCACCAGTGAAAGAGAGAGGCCCGCAGAAGCTCGGAAGAACTCCCTCCATCCGTGCCTTCCTCCGTTTCACATCTTCTCCCTGTCTCTCTCCCTCCCTTTCCTTGCATCTCCCTGCGTCTTTACGTATACCCAGTCAGTGACGGCTCTGGTCACGTGATGCCTTAATATGGGCTTATCCATATATGTTCATCCACGTCACTAATGTGATGCCCGCACTGTTGCGGAGCTGGTACTTACGACGGGCACTTATTGTTTTATCAGTACTGCGTACCTGACTCTACCGGCCTACTTTCAACACTAGTACAATATGTGCTTCACTACGAGTGAGTGGGGAATATTGGCATCACACAGTCACTGTTGAATATGCCATTCAATCCATTTTGAAAATAGTAATGCAATGTGGTTTTGTTTTGTTTGCTTTTTGCAGTAATGAAGAATGGAAAAGTTATATTAAAATTAAATTGGAGGGGGACTAGATTCAGCATTTCATCATGAACTCTGCACTTGTGAGAATTTAACTTCTTGAATACCCTGACAGGTACACGCAACATTAAGACTATAATCTGCAAGCTTTCGTGCTATACCTCCCCCTCAGGTTTTGATTTATACATTTGCTCCCTCAATTCATGTCCTCTAATATTTGAAAGCTCTCTCCTAGCATTTTCTCTTTACCACAGAACGTCATCCCAATGTAACCTCTCTCTTGTTCTTTCTGCTTGCTGTTTCCTCACTCCTCTGTTAAACTTTTCTAATTTCTCTAACTTCCACACTCCTGCTTTTATCCACATGTTCTCCTCTTTCCTTCCCCTACCTTTGCATGTGTCTACACACTGCACCATTTGTACAGACCTCTATTGCAGCTATTTCTGCACTGCTCAATGAAAAGCACTCTTTAATATCCTATTCTCTGTGCCCCCTCTCTCTGCGCCCCCTCTTTTGGCGCCTCCTCTCTCTGCGCCCCCTCTCTCTGCGCCTATCTGTCTCATTCTCTCTACGTCCCTCTCTCTCTACATAGAGCTATCTCTGTCTCTCTCTACACCTATCTCTGTGTCTCCTTCTATGTTTGCTGATGTGTGGGATATCTCTTATAATCTTGAACCTGCTCATATACACATCGGGCCTCCCTGCCTCTGCCTCCCTGCTAAGAGTGTTAACCTATCTAATGTAATCCACATTCCTTTCCTTACTTTTCTCTTCCCTTCTCCTATGCCATCTGGAATGTCCGTTCTCTGACTAACAAGGCTCTAGTTGTACATGACCTCTTCTGCTCTCATCATTCACAATCAGTCATTCCCCTCACCCCATCTTACCTGTCCCACTGATTTGCCTCTGCTTAATTAAACTCTCCTCTGACATCTACTCTAACCTCTCTGCTCTCTCTCTCTTTCCGCTTAAACTAACAATCTTATTAACTCTTACAATGCTATCCTCCTATCTATATGCCCCCTCTAGGCTCTGACACACTTGTCCCTCTAGCCCACACCCTTGGCTAAATTCCCAAACATGTTCATCACACTTCCACTCGCTGTTCTTAATGCCTATGAAGGAAATCACACAATTGATATTTGATTTTTCTACAGTAAAAATGTCTCCAGTCCTGTATAAAGCTGCTCTCTGGGGCCAAACCACACTACTTTTTTTTCACATTCATCAACACTCAAATTTAATTTACGCTGTCTTTTTTTCCCTGTATTTGACTCCCTCCACTAACCTTCTCCTCACACTTGCCATCCTTCCTTCACTTCTCCTCAAGCATTTGACTACTTCAGAGGCAAGGTGGATGCCACCCACAAGGAGATTCCTTCTGTCCCTTCCCCCTTCTCTCCTTCTACCTAATTCTCCTTCTGCATTTGACTCCTTTTCTTCTCTTACAGAGCTGGAAGCTAATCATCTTCTCTTCTCCCTCTACCACATGCCCTCTAGATCGTATCCCCTCACACCTTACTGCATCTCTTAGTCCCCACTCTCACCCACATCTTCAATTCCTCCCTATTCTCTGGCTCTTTACCCTCTTACTTTAAGCCTGTAGTGGTCACCCTTTTCTCAGAAACAACCTACACCCTATGTGCCTTACTAACTACCGCCCTGTATCCCTCCTGCTGTTTGTCTCCTAATTGCTAGAATGTCAACATTCTTAAATCACATGCCCTCCTGGATCCTTTACAACCTGCCTTTCGTACAGCTCGTTCTACAGACTGTGCTTAAAGCAAATTCCCAAGGTCACTTTTCCCTACTAATCCTACTTGATCTATCTGCTGCGTTTGATGCTCTCAATCACTCTCCTCCTTCATATTCTAAACTCTCTCTTGGTATCCGTAACACAGTTCTATCCTGGTTTTCATCATAACTTTCCTGTCACACATTCTCCATCTCTGTTGCTAACATGTCTTCGTCTTCTATTGATCTGTTTGTGGGTATACATCAGGGCTCTGTTCTGAGATCTCTCTTTCTCTCTACATACTATCATTTGGTGACCTCATCAACTCTTTGTGACAATCCTATAAATAACAAATACAAATATCAGGTCATGGGAATAAGTGATTTGGACATAAAAGTAACATTTCGGAAGTGTGGACAACTAATACATCTTGTAGATTGCCTTTACAGTGTGATGTCATTGATTCAGTAGATTGTGTGCAGACCAGGACTGCAGTACAGTGTCACTCACATGGATGACTTGCGTGGTAGAAGCTCAAGAACAAGGATGTCAAACTCCAGTCCTCGAGGGCAGCAAACAGGCCAGGTTTTCAGGATATCCCTACTGAAAACCTGGCCTGTTTGGGACCCTCGAGGACTGGAGTTTGACATGCATGCTCTAGAAGGAGCACAGCTGTGGGTGGGAGGTGGATTTGCTTTGCATCAAATGGTTTGGAGCAAGGTTTATTGTATGTATTATCATAATAACAATGCAATGCTTAACTTTTATTTCAGGAGGGATGACTGCAGAACAGAAGTGAATATTGAAGCCATGTGTTCCTTTTCTTGCAAAAGAGAAAATTTGAAGGACAGTTGAAGAGAAGGAAAATTACTACACAGAGACAGATAAGCAATGTGTATATTTCTCATTTACCATTTAGTATTTGTCGTTTTATTGACTCCACACAATCCGGCTGCTACGGGTTTCACATTGAATATTTTCATCTCTACTCTACCCCTTCCTGTGATCTGAACCATGCAAGTTTTCGTTGATTCAATACATCATGAGTAGAGGGTGGCTACAGTATGAAGTAAAGACCCAAGGACCACATCTACTACCATTCATAACAAGAACATGTGCAGTAGCGCACAGCTGCAGTTCTATGTGATTGTTATGAAAGGTTGAGGTGGTTCAATTCTATGAATCTGGAGTGGGATGGATCCTGTTTGCATCATATGGTTTCATCTAGGCCAGTAGATTATATAACTCTCAGTACAGGTTACACATGGCATCAGTATTAGTGATTTAAAGAGGAGGAAAGCTTCAATGTGGAGAACAAAGCCAAGTAATGTTGAAGTTACTCCTTTTACCATTTACTTGGTCAGTCTGTACTGTCTACTCTCCACACAGCTGCTAAGGATCTTCCATTTTAAATACTTTCACCTCCTATTCTGCACTGCTTTGCTGCCCATTATTCAGAGATGCGTTCCAGTCATGTTTAGCACTCTGAATCTCTCTGCAGTCATTGGTTCAGCACATCATGGGTAGAGCATGGCTACAGATACAGCAAGCTATTATTATTTTACCGGCTGATCACCCATAATATTGCATTAAAACATAGAATATCACTTAATTTCCAAAAGATTCAGTGATGCTGATAATGCAGAATCTCACAACATTTCCCATCATAATGCCATAATGCACAAGTGGGAGAAATAATCCTTGCTATATCTGTACATTGTGTGACGTATTACCTCAATGACCAATGAGAGCAAGTACATCTTCTGTATAGAGCGGCTGTGTTATGATGCAGTTATTGATCATCATTGACATAATCACAAGAATCTTATGCAAAGGGAAATTGTCCGCAGCGAAGTGAGATTTCAGCCCCCAAACGTCTGTAATATTAATGCAATGTCTTACTTTTGTTGCAGTGAACACTGAAGAGACGGATCTACTACAACACTGTACAGGATGAGCATACGCTACAAGCAGCAAAATGATCTTGCAGTTGACAGTATGTTGTTCTGGTAATGTGCACAATTATTATTTATGGGCTACACACCACAGTGCTGGACATATTCTGTTAACTTCAACTCTACTCCTAACATGGAGATGTCTTCCTGGTGTTACTGATTCAGTACATCATATGCACAGTGTGGTTATGATATGATGGATTGATTTAATGAACCCACCAACCAATGATGACATCTGCATCATCTTCTGTAAAGTGCAGCTACAGCATGATATTATCAGCATTTGGTGCGGTATAATCAGAGGTATCTATGTGCTTTTGTGCCTGTTTTAAGTCCTCCAGCTTAACGCCCCTACACCTCCCACTACACAGGCATACTTACTTATGCATACACTGACATCTGGCATACCTACACACACCCCAGGGCCACTTCCTTCCCCTGATGTCAGGGAGAGGATGGGCATGCAGAGTGCAGTAAGTCTCCACGTTACTCTGGCCAACAGTCTTGGCCTACCTCCAGCATCTGTCACCCACAACATCTGTTCCCTCCTTGTAAAGTGCTGAACTATCTCACCTGGGTCAGTGCTATAGCTGATCACAGTGCCCGATCAGGATGTCACTGTGACAGGCAGCAGTGCAGATTGACCGGTCAATCAATGCAGTGCCGCAACATATGCACTAAATGAGATTTCCGTGCCCCCAGTCAGGTTACTCCCTGGGCAGTGACCCTGCTCACACCCTCCCCTAGTTCCACCTCTGATCACAATTATCTCTCTTGGAGAGTGTAGCAAATTGGAGTTGGGGGAATCTCACCTCTGCCATGCATGGTCACAATCTGGGCACAGGACCCAAATAGTGGGCAATGTGGCACTTCTTACAGTAGAGAATAAGTAACTTTATTCTTTACTTGTGTATTAAGGACCTTATTTGCATTAAATTCAGTCCACATGGGACCAAGACTTTCTGGCTTACTGAACAAAGTGGAATTGTTTCGTAGAGGGTGGAGAATTGTATTTTATCTGAAATTACCCCCTCTGCACAAAATACAAACAATTCTACCCATACAAGTACCTTGTGGAAGTTGTTGCCCTCTATCTTCCTGTGGTCTCTCCCTGTTTCTCACCGTGCCTCCTCCCATTTCCTTGCACCTCTGCGTCTCCGCATATATCCCTATACTCAGAGCCGGCTCCGGTCAGTGACATGGGATGCCCAAATATGAGCATACCCATATATGGGCATCCATGCCACTGACCGGAGCCCGCTCTGTTGCGGATATGGAGAGAGACTGGGAGATTTACATCCCCTTATAATTCATATGGTGCATAGTACCGGCACGTATTGTTTTACCGGTACTGTGTACCTTCCTACTTTCACACTGGTACAGTATATGCTGCAGTGGGACTGAGAGGGATATATTGGTAACACATAGTCATTGTTGGGGGAATTCAATCCATTTTGAAAATAGTAATGAAATGTTTTTTACTTTTCTTTTTTTTCAGTAATGAAGAATGAAACATTTCTGTTAAAATTGAATTGGAGGTGAACTGGATTCATCATCAACTCTGCACCAGTGTGAATTGATGTTCTTTAATGTTCTGATAAGGTACATGCAACATCTCTTCCTCAACCCCTGCACCACTCTCTGCCTCTTGCCTCTCTCTCTCCACCTCCCTGCTAAGCGTATTAACCCATCTAATGTAATCCACATTCCATGTCTCACTTTACTCTTCACTTCTCACGTGCCCTCTGGAATGACTGCTCTCTGACTAACAAGGTCTATTTGTACATGACCTCTTCTGCTCTCATCATCCACCACCTCTCATTCCCCTCACCCCTGTCCTACTCGATACCTCAGCTTAATTGAACTCTCTCCTCTGACATCTACCCTTATCTCTAACCTCTCCTCACTTTCTGCTTAAACTAACTATCTTGTTAACTCTTACAATGCTATCATCTCCTCCTCCCTCCTCCTCCATCATCTATATGCCCCTTCTAGGCTCTGACACACTCATCCCTCTAAGGCCGTGATTATCATGGGCACACGCTTGGTCGTCCACAGTGCGTGCGAGCGATGCAGGGCCTCCCCGTCGCCTCGGACCTCAGTGCAGGGATTGCTGGAGCGACAGGCATGCGCTAACTTTGCCTTCTGTTGCGTGCTTACTATAGACGCAGCCTAACCCATGCATTGGTTTAATTCACAAGCACGCTCTCATCACACTTCATCACATCACACTGCTGCTCTTAACACCTATGGAGGAAATCTCACAGTCTGATTTTCTACACTAAACCTTTGTCCTGTTCTGTAAAACTCTGCTCCTTTTTTTAAGGTCAAACACTACTTTTTCCTCACTCATCAACACTCCAATTTCATTCACACTGTCTTCTATGTATTTGAGTCCCACCACTGACTTTCTCCTCCCACTTAACAACCATCCTTTATTTCTCCTCAAGCCTTTGCTCACTTGAGGCAAGGTGGATGCCATCCACAAGTAGATTCGTTCTCTCCCTTCCCCCTCTCTCTTTTTCTATCTAGATCTCATTGCACTCTTGACTCCTTTTCTCCTGTCACAAAGCTGGAACCTGATCTTCTCTTCTCCCTCTACCACATGCCCTCTCAATCCTATATTCTCACTCTCACCCACATCTTCAATTCCTCCATATCCTTTGGCTCTTTCAACTCTTCCTTTTAAGCATGCAGTGGTCACCCCTATTCTCAAAAATAACCTTGACCTTGTGTGAATTTCTAACTATCGCCCTGTATCCGTCCTACCATTTGCCTCCTAATTGCTAGAACGTCTTGTGATCTCCCGTTTGATCAACATTCTTAAATCACATGCTCCTCTGGGCCCTTCACAATCTGCCTTTCCCAATGTAACCAATTATGTACATAAAGAAAATTCCCAAGGTCCATTTTACTTACTAATCCTGCTTGATCTCTCTTCTGCTTTTGATACTGTCAATCACTCTTCTCATTCATATTCTAAACTCTTTCTTCGTATCCGCAGCAAACTTATATCCTGGTTTTCATCATACTTCTCCATCACACATTCTCCATCTCTGTTGCTAACGTGTCTTTGTCTCCTGTTGTTTTGTCTGTTGGTATACCTCAGGACTCTGTTCTGGGACCTCTCTCACTACATACTATCACTAGTTGACCTTATCAACTATTTTGGCCCTTGATATCATCTCTATGCAGATGATACACACACCTATCCACCCTACCGTCACTCCTGCAATTTAGTTCCTAGTTTCGGGTCGCCTCCTGGCTATATCCTCCATGGATGACACTCTTCTGCCTTAAACCTAATGTCTAAAACTGAGCTCCTCATATTTCCCCCTAAATCTGGCCTAATATCACCTTTCTCCATCGCAGTAAACAGTACTACCATCATCCTGTCATGAAAGCACATTGCCTAGGAGTAACATTTGACTCTTCCCTTTCCATCTTCATTCACGACACTGGCTAAAGTTTGTCGATTCTTTCTCTGTAATATTTCCAAGATTTGCCCTTTTCTCTGTCAATCTACTGCTAAAACGCCAATGCATGCCCTTATCGTATGGGTTAACATACTGCTAACAGGGCTCCCTGCTTCACAACTTTCTCATTTGCAATCTATCCAAAACTCTGCTGCTTGAATAATTTCCCTTTCTCCCACAACAGTATCTGCTCATCTCCTCCTCCTCCTTAAATCCCTCTCCTTGCTTCCCATCAAGTTTCAGATCACCTACAAAGTTCTCCTCCTTACCTTTTTGTTAAGGTTCTCTATTAGTGGTGTACCGAGTACCCGGCGTTACCCGACACATTTCCAGCTACCCGGACATTACTCGAAACCGGCCACTGAGAAGTGGACTTGGCCGGGTAATACCCGGCGTCGGGTAATGTCAGGGCAGCTGGAAATAATCTTTTATACTTACCTTTCCTAAGACATCTAGGATCAGCAGCAGCAGTCCTCTGATGTTGGCAGCATCAGAGGTGTCTTCACCTGGCGGGGGGAGCTGCAGGAATCACTTCCACAGCACCGAAGCAGGTAAGCTGTGTCTGTGAGCCTGCAGCTCCCCCGCCGGCTGAAGACACCACAGATGCTGCCACCGTCACAGGACTGCTGCTGATCCTAGATGTCACCGCCACCCGGAAGGTAAGTGCCAAACCGTGTACCCGACCGGGTAGAACCTTTCATTTTGGCCGGGTACCCGTTACCCATTTTTTTATAGTTGAGGACCCAGTCCAACACTATTCTCTATTCATCTGCTCCTTCCTACATATCATCTTTGGTCTCGTTATGCCCTTCCTCGTCTCCTAAGCTCTACTAATAACTGTCTCCATTATACTTCTTACACCTCTACTGCGCACTCGCTCTCTTGCCTGAAACCCTTTCCCATCAATTTACCTGTGAAACTCACACACACTCAGTATATGCCAACATACCCTCTTCCACCCACATTTAAGATCAACCTTAAAATTCACAACTTAAATGAAGCATTTCAATAGCTTTTACTCGTTGCTACTGTCACTCATTCAGTCACTAACTATTGTTCCCAAGAAGTGCTTTATACTACAAGTACCCACCATTAAGGACAAGCATTGTCATCTACTGCACTTGTTCCCCCACCTGTTGTCTCTCTGTAAGTCTCCTTACATTTCTCTTAGATTGTAAACTACCCAGGACAGGGATTTACTTTCCTATTGTCTGTTTTTGTTTGTTGAACTTATTGTATAATAATTTCCTGTACTTTTTGGTCTCTCTTGTAAAGCGCTGAGTACACAATGGGTGGTATATAAATAGAGATATATGCAGAGTCTAGAGACAAGGCACACGTGTATAGGTAGCTACAGTTTATCCGGGACCGTATGCATCCTTGAAGTGCCTGTCCCAGTTATTTTCTATTGATTGCAATGTAGGAGTGTCTGTCCTGTCTTATTTTTTTTATTATTATTATTATTATTATTATTATATATACATAGATATATACAAAGATTGTTTCCTGTCGTTAGCATGACATTGTGTGACACAGTGTGATGTCATTGATTCAGTAGATTGTGTGCAGACCGGGACTGCAGTACAGTTTCACTGACATGAATAACTTGTGTGGTAGAAGCTCTAGAAGGAGCACAGCTGTGGGAGGGAGGTGGATTTGCTTTGTATCACATGGTTTGGAGCAAGGTTCATTGTATGTATCGTCAATAATAATTATAATAATAATAATGCAATGCTTAACTTTTTTATTTCAAGAGGAAAGACTGCAGAACAGAAGTGAATATTGAAGCCATGTGTTCATTTTCTTGCAAAATAGAAAATTGAAGGACAGTTGAAGAGGAGGAAAATGACTACACAGAGACAGATAAGCAATGTGTATATTTCTCATTTAGTATTTGTCGTTTTATTGACTCCAAAAAATCCGGCTGCTAAGGGTTTCGCATTGGACATATTCACCTCTACTCCACCCCTTCCTGTGATCTGTACCATGCAGATTTTTGTTGATTCAATACATCATGAATAGAGTGTGGCTACAGTATGAAGTACTGACCCAAGGACCACATCTACTACCATTCATAACAAGAACATGTGCAGTAGCGCACTGCTGCAGTTCTATGTTATTGCTATGAAAGGTTGAGGTGGTGCAATCATATGAATCTTGAGTGGGAGGGATCCTGTTTGCATCATTTAATTTGATCTAGGCCAGTAGAGTATATAACTCTCAGTACAGGTTACATATGGCATCAGTATTAGTGATTTAAAGAACAGAAAAACAGGAGTGGAGAACAAAACCAAGTAATGTTGAAGTTACTACTTTTTACTATTTACTTGGTCAGTCTGTACTGTCTACTCCCCACACAGCTGCTAAGGGTTTCCATTTGAGATACATTCACCTTCTACTCTGCACTACTGTGCTACCCTCTATTCAGAGATGAGTTCAAGTCATGTTTACCACTCTAAATCGCTCTGCAGTCATTGATTCAGCACATCATGGGTAGAGCATGGCTATAGATACAGCAAGCTTTATTTTACCCTAATATTGCATTAAAAAATAGAATATCACTCAGTTTCCTACAGATTTACTGATGCTGATAATGCAGAATCTCACCCTCCCATCATAATACACCAGAGGAAGAAATAATCCTTGCTATATATGTACATTGTGTGACATATTGCCTCCATGACCATTGATGGCAAATACATATTCTGTATAGAGCAGCTGTGTTATGATGTAGTTGTTATTGATCATCATTGAGATATAATCACAAGAATCTTATGCAAAGGGAAACTGTCATTAGCATAGTGGGATTTCAGCCCCCAAACTTCTGTAATATTAATGCAATGTCTTACTTTTATTGCAGTGAACACCGAAGAGACGGATCTACTACAACACTGCACAGGACAAGAGTATACACTACAAGCAGCAAAATGATCATGCAGTTGACAATATGTTGTTCTGGTAATGTGCACAATTATTATGTATGGGCTCCACACCACAGTGCTGGACATATTTTGTTAACTTCAACACTACCCCTACCATGGAGATGTCTTCCTGTGATTGGTGTTACTGATTCAGTACATCATATGCACAGTGTGGCTATTATATGATGGATTGATTTAATGAACCCACCAAACACTGATGACATCTGTATCATCTTCTGTAAAGTGCATCTACAGCAGGATATTATCAGCATTTGGGGTGATATAATCAGAGGCATCTATGTGCTTTTGTGCTGGGTAAAGTCCTCCAGCTGAACCGCCCCCCGCCCCCCACCCCCCTACACCTCCTGCCACACAGGCAAACTTACTTACACACACAGCACACTTACTTATGCACACTGACACTTGGCATACCTACACACACACACCCCACAGCCACTGGCATGCATGCAGAGTCCTGGGCATGCAGGATGGGCATGCAGAGTACAGAATATCTCCACCTTGCTCTGGCCCGTACTCTTGGCCTACCCCCAGCATCTGTCACCCACAACCTCTGTTCCCTCCCTGTAAATTGCTGCACTAACACACCTTGGTCAGCGCTGCAACCGATCACAGCACCGGATCATGTCACTGTGATAGGAAGCAGTGCTAATTGACCGGTCAATCAATGCCACGTGGCAACATACGCACCAAAAGAGATTTCCATGCCCCCTGACAGGCTACTCCCTGGGCAGTGACCCTGCTCATCTTCCACCTCTGATCACAATATTCTCTCTTGGAGAGTGTAGCAAATTGGAGTTGGGGGAATTTCACCTCTGCAGTGCATGTAGAGTCCTGTATGCAGAGTACAGAAAGTCTCCACCTTAGTCTGGCCCGTACTCTTGGCCTACCCACAGCATCTGTCACCCACAAATAATACATACACTAATACTCCCCACAATACACACTTTAATACCTCCTCAATAATAATCTCCCCAATAATATTATAGTCTTAAACACAATATACACAATACCCCCTAACACAAGATACCCAATCTAACACTCTCCTCTGCACCTCAACATAATATACACACTATAATACCCTACACACAATATAATACTCCCACACACACACACAATATACACACTATCCTCCTACCGCCATAAAACACAACCAATAATACACACACACTTTGTGGATGTTGGGACCAGCTCCTTGCATGCAACAGTGAAAGAGAGAGGCCTGCCATCCGTGCCTCCCTCCGTTTCCCATCTTCTCCCTGTCTCTCTCCCTCCCTTTCTTTGCATCTCCCTGCATCTTTGCGTATACCCAGTCAGTGACGGCTCCGGTCACGTGATGCCTTAATATGGGCTTATCCATATATCTGTTGCAGAGATGGAGAGAGACCTGGAGATTTTACATTTCCTTATAATTCATATTGGTACTTAGTACGGGCACTTATTGTTTTATCAGTACTGGGTACCTGACCGTACTGGCCTACGAGTGAGAAGGCAATATTGGCATCACACAGTTACTGTTGAATATGTCATTCAATCCATTTTGAAAATAGTAATGCAATGTGGTTTTGTTTTGTTTGCTTTTTGCAGTAATGAAGAATGAAAAAGTTATATTAAAATTAAATTGGAGGGGAACTGGATTCAGCATTTCTTCATGAACTCTGCACTTGTGAGCATTGACCTTCTTGAGTGCCCTGACAGGTACACGCAACTTTAAGACTATAATCTTCATCAACTGCTGTGCAAGCTTTCGTGCTATACCTCCCCCTCCGGTTTTGATTTATACATTTGCTCTCTCAATTCATGTCCTCTAATATCTGGAGGCTCTCTCCTAGCATTTCTCTCTACCACAGCACGTCATCCCAATGTAACCTCTCTCTTGTTCTTTCTGTTTACTGTTTCCTCACTCCTCTGTAAAACTTTTCTAATTTCTCTAACTTCCACACTCCTGCTTTTATCCACATGTTCTATACACTTTCCTTCCCCTACCTTTGCATGTGTCTACACAAAGCACCATTTGTACAGACCTCTATTGCAGCTATTTCTGCACTGCTCAATGAAATGCACTCCTGCACATCCTATTCTCTTCCACCTTCCCTCATTCTCTACGCCCCCCTCTCAAAGCCCCCTCTCTCTATGTCTCCTCTCTCTACGCCTATCTGTCTCATTCTCTTGACGCCCTTCTCTCTCTACATATCCCTATCTCTGTCTCTCTCTACACCTATCTCTGTGTCTCCTTCTATGCTCGCTGATGTTGGGGGATATCTCTTATAATCTTGGACCGGCTCATATACACATCAGGCCTCCCTACTAAGAGTGTTAACCTATCTAATGTAATCCACATTCCTTTCCTTACTTTTCTCTTCCCTTCTCCTGTGCCCTCTGGAATGTCCACTCTTACTAACAAGGCTCTAGTTGTACATAACCTCTTCTGCTCTCATCAGTCACAATCAGTCATTCCCCTCACCGCATCTTACCTGTCCCACTGATTTGCCTCTGCTTAATTAAACTCTCCTCTGACATCTACTCTAACCTCTCTTCTCTCTTCTCTCTTCTCTCTCTTTCTTTCTGCTTAAACTAACAATCTTATTAACTCTTACAATGCTATCCTCCTATCTATATGCCCCCTATAGGCTCTGACACACTCATCCCTCTAACCCACACCTTTGGCTAAATTCCCAAACACACTCATCACACTTCCACTCGCTGTTCTTAATACCTACGGAGGAAATCTCACACTTTGTTTGATTTTTCTACAGTAAAAATGTCTCCTGTCCTGTATAAAGCTGCTCTCTAGGGCTAAATACACTACTTTTTTCCCACACTCATCAACACTCAAATTTAATTTACGCTGTTTTTTTTCTCTGTATTTGACTCCCTCCACTGACCTTCTCCTCCCACTTGCCATCCTTCCTTCACTTCTCCTCAAGCATTTGACTACTTCAGAGGCAAGGTGGATGCCACCCAAAAGGAGATTCCTTCTGTCCCTTCCCCCTTCTCTCCTTCTACCCAAATCTCCTTCTGCACTTGACTCCTTTTCTTCTCTTACAGAGCTGGAAGCTAATCATCTTCTATTCTCCCTCTACCACATGCCCTCTAGATCGTATCCCCTCACACCTTACTGCATCTCTTAGTCCCCACTCTCACCCACATCTTCAATTTCTCCCTATTCTCTGGATTTTTGCCCTCTTACTTTAAGCCTGTAGCGGTCACCCTTTTGTCAGAAACAAACTACACCCTATGTGCCTTACTAACTACCGCTCTGTATCCCTCATGCTGTTTGCCTTCTAATTGCTAGTGTCAACATTCTTAAATCACATGCCCTCCTGGATCCTTTACAACCTGCCTTTCGTACAGCACGTTCTACAGACTGTGCTTAAAGCTAATTCCCAAGGTTTTTCCCTACTAATCCTACTTGATCTATCGGCTGCGTTTGATGCTCTCAATCACTCTCCTCCTTCATATTCTAAACTCTCTCTTGGTATCAGTAACAAAGTTCTATCCTGGTTTTCATCATAACTTTCCTGTCACACATTCTCCATCTCTGTTGCTAACATGTCTTCGTCTTCTATTGATCTGTCTGTGGGTATACATCAGGGGTCTGTTCTGAGATCTCTCTTTCTCTCTACATACTATCATTTGGTGACTTCATCAATGCTTTTGGCCTTAGATATAATCTCTATGCGGATGATACACACACAAATCTATCCACCCCTGTTCTCACTCCTGCAATCCAGTCCCTACTCTTGGGTTGTCTCCTGGCTATATGCTCATGGATGGCACTCCACTGCCTTAAACTTAATGTCTAACACTGGGCTCATATTATCCCCTTTCTCCATCACAGTAAACAGTACTACCATCTATCTTGTCATCAAACATGTTGCATAGGAGTAACATTTGGCTCTTCAATTCCATCTCCATTCACATGCACGGCTATGGGTAAAATGTGTTGCCTCTTTCTCTGTAATATTGCCAAGATCTTCCCTTTCCCCTCTCAACCTACTGCTAAAACTCCAATGTATACTGTTATCCTATAGGTTATTTTAACATACTACTAACAGGCCTCCATGCTTCACAACTTTCTCCTATGCAAAACTCTGCTGCTTGAATTATCTCACTTTCTCCCACAACAGTCTCTGCTCATCTCCTTAAATCCCTGTCCTGGCATCCCATCAAGTTTTTGTATCACCTACAAAGTTCTCCTCCTTACCTTTTTGTTAAGGCTCTCCATTAATCTGCTCCTTCTTGCATATCATCTTTGATCTCTCGTTATGCCCTTGCTTGTCTCTTGCACTATAACCATAACTGTCTCCTGTAAACTTCTTTCACCTCTACTGTTCTCTCACTTGCCTGAAACCATTTTCCATCACTGCACCGTACATGTGAAACTTCCTCACACTCAGTATATGCCAACATAACCTCTTCCACCCACATGTAAGACCAATCTTAAAATTCACGACTTAAATCAAGCATTTCAAAAACTTTGACTCGTGGCTACTGTCCCACACCCACAGTCACTGCTAACAACTATTGTTCCCAAGATGTGCTTTCTACTAATTGTACCCACCATTAAGGACAAGCATTGTCATCTACTGCACTTCTTCCCCCAACTGCTGCCTCTCTTTAAGTCTTCTAACATTTCTATTAGATTGTAAAGTTCCCAGGGCAAGGATTTACTTTCCTATAATCTGTTTTTATTTGTCGCACTTATTTTTTAATTATTTTTCCCCTCCCCCCTAATGATATACATATAGGTTTTCCTGTCATTTGCATGACAGAGTTATTATGGTTAACTATTGCATCATGTAGACTGCCTTTTCAGTGTGATGTAATTGATTCAGTACTTTGTGTGCAGACTGTGACTGCAGTACAGTGTCACGAACATTAATGACTTGTGTGGTAGAAGCTCTAGAAGGAACACAGCTATGGGAGGGAGGTGGATTTACTTTGGATCACATGGTTTGGCGCAAGGTTCATTGTATGTATGATCATAACCATGCAATGCTTAACTTTTATTTCAGGAGGGAAGAACAGTGAATATTGAAGCCATGTGTTTCTTTTCTGTCAGAAGAGAAATTTTGAAAGACAGTTGAAGAGGAGGAAAATGACTACACAGAGACAGATAAGCAATGTGTATATTTCTCATTTAGTATTTGTCGTTTTGTTGACTCCACACAATCCAGCTGCTAAGGGTTTCGCATTGGACATATTCCCCTCTACTCTACCCTTCCTGTGATCTGTACCATGCAGGTTTTTGTTGATTCAATACATCATGAGTAGAGTGTGGCTGCTGTATGAAGTATTGACCCAAGGACCACATCTACTACCATTCATAACAAGAACATGTGCAGTAGCGCACTGCTGTAGTTCTATGTGTTTTATTAAAGGTTGAAGTGGTGCAATCATATGAATCTGGAGTGGGATGAATCCTGTTTGCATCATATGGTTTCATCTAGGCCAGTAGAGTATATCTCTCAGTACAGGTTACACATGGCATCAGTAGTAGTGATTTAAAGAACAGAAAAAACAAGAGAAACTTCAATGTTGATAACAAAGCCAAGTAATGTTGAAGATACTCCTTTAACTATTTATTTGATCAGTCTGTACTGTCTACTCCCCACACAGCTACTAAGTCTTCCATTTGAGATACATTCACCTCCTACTCTGCACTGCTGTTCTGTCCTCTATTCAGAGATGTGTTCCAGTCATGTTTACCACTCTGAATCACTCTGCAGTCATTGATTCAGCACATCATGGGTAGAGCATGGCTACAGATACAGTAAGCTTTATTTTACCGGCTGATCATCCATAATATTGCATTAAAACATAGAATATTACTCAGTTTCCAAAAGATTCAGTGATGCTAATAATGCAGAATCTTACAACACATCCCATCATAATGCACCAGAGGAAGAAATAATCCTTGCTACACTACCGACACGTTTTATTGAAGCACGGCTAGCACCGCAAGCCGGGGGATGCCCCGGCGTGCTAGCCGCACTCCCTCAGCGTGCCGCGCATCACCGATGCACGGTCACGCGTCATCGGGTGCCTGCGCCCCCTGCACGCGCGTCCAGGGCTCCCCGAGGGAGCACTGGTGTCCCGCGATGTGGGGGACAGCGGCAGGGGGTTCCGGGGGACCCGACGGACCCGGCACCGGAAGGGAGAAAGCCCCGATCGGAGGGCGCTCCTCCGCTGCTTCGGCGTGCGCCCGGCACCCTCCGGCGCGCGCCAGGTTACTGCTGCGGCCAAGAACGGGCAAATGCTCGAATAAACTCGGCCGCAGCAGTATACTGCTGCGGCACAGTTTATTCGAGCATTTGCCCGTTCTGTGCCGCAGCAGTAGCCTGGCGCGTGCCCGAGTGTGACGGGCGCGCGCCGAAGCAGCGGAAGAGCGCCCTCCGATCGGGGCGCTCTCCCTACCGCTGCCGGGTCCGCCGGGTCCCCCGGAACCCCCTGCCGCTGTCCCGCGATCGCGGGACACCAGGGCTCCCTCGGGGAGCCCCTGGACACGCGTGCAGGGGGCGCACGCTCCCGATGACGCGTGACCGCGCGTCTATGATGCACGGCACGCCGAGGGGCGGCCACTAGCAAGCCGGGAGATTTCCCGGCTTGCGGTACCGACCACACTTCAATAAAGTGTGTCGGTAGTGTATCTGTACATTGTGTGACGTTTGGCCTCCATGACCATTGATAGCAAATACATATTTTGTATTGAGCGGCTGTGTTATGATGTAGTTGTTATTGATCATCATTGAGATATAATCACAAGAATCTTATGCAAAGGGAAAATGTCTGCAGCATAGTGGGATTTCAGCTCCCAAACTTCTGTAATATTAATGCAATGTCTTACTTTTATTGCAGTGAACACTGAAGAGACGGATCTACGACAACACTGCACAGGACAAGAGCAAACACTACAAGCAGCAAAATGATCTTGCAGTTGCAAGTATGTTCTGTAATGTGCACAATTATTATTTATGGGCTACACACCACAGTGCTGGACATATTCTGTTAACTTCTACCCCTACCATGGAGATGTCTTCCTGTGATTGATTCAGTACATCATATGCACAGTGTGGCTATGATATGATGGATGGATTTAATGAACCCACCACCCACTGACATCTGCATCATCTTCTGTAAAGTGCAGCAGGATATTATCAGCATTTGGGGTGGTATAATCTGGGGCATCTATGTGCTTTTGTGCCTGGATAAGTTCCTCCAGCTGAACCACCCCCCTATACCTGCCACACAGGCATACTTACAGAGCACACTTACTTATGCACACTGACACTTGGAATACACACACACACACACACACACACAGACACTGTCATGCATGCAGTGTCCTGTATGCAGAGTACAGAAAGTCTCCACCTTACTCTGGCCCGTACTCATGGCCTATCCCCAGCATCTGTCATCCACAACCTCTGTTCCCTCCCTGTAAAGTGCTGCACTAACACACCTGGGTCAGCGCTGCAGCTGATCACAGTGCCGGATCATGATGTCAATGGGATAGGCAGCAGAGCTGATTGACAAGTCAATCAATGCAGCTCCGCAATATATGCACCAAAAGAGATTTCTGTACCTCCTGTCAGGCTACTCCCTGGGCAGCGACCCTTCTCACCCCTCTCATTCCACCTCTGATCACAATAATCTCTCTTGGAGTGTGTAGCAAATTGGAGTTGGGGGAATCTCACCTCTGTAGTGCATGGTCACAATCTGGGCACTGTACCCAAATATTGGGCAATGTGGCACGTCTTACAGTAGAGAATAGAATAAGTAACTATATTCTTTACTTGTGTATTAAGGAACTTATTTGCAATAAAAATTCAGTCCACCTGGGACCAAGACTTTCTGGTTTTCTGAATAAAGTGGAATTGTTTTCCTATAATTTTATATTCTCTGAAATGTAACATCACAATAAAGTACTCCTATTTTTTTCCTTTGTGCTTTTTTATGGACTATTCCTTTATGTATTTCACTTAATGGGACTAATTACCTTACGATTAGATTTCACTTGTATTTTCTTGGGTTACTCTTTGGAATTTCTCTCTGTGTTCATTTATACTATCTTATTTAGAGCAGTCTTTGCCATTGGACCCCATTTCTTGCCAGAGAGATCTGTAACACAGAGTATTGAAGAGAGTACAGAACAGTGGTGAAGTAGATTTTTATGCTTCTAGGCAGCCTCCCTTCTCACCATGTATTCTGCCCCCGACGGTCTCTTGCACTGCTCCCTCCTACACCCACTCTCCTCACTCTTCCCTCCCCTCCCCGCTATCACTCAATGACCCCCTCTCATTCAATCCTGCTCCCTTACTCCCCCCTCACTCATTCTTCCTTCTGCACACACAATCCTCCCGAATATCACTCCCAAACAACACACACACTAATTCTCCCCACAATACACACTATAATACCTCCTTGTGACGATAGCTTCCACAGGCTTATTAATATTACACAAAAATAATTGGGTTTGAACTGAACGAGGCTTAAGATATAATAAATTGTATTTATTCCTTAGAATATAGGTGAACACAACAGATAATACAGTAACGAACAAGAAGTACACTTACTTAAGGGTTGGGGAATGAGAAGTATGATGTAGCATTTCTTTCAGCAGTGAGGAAATCATTCAGGTGATATCAGGTAACCATATCAGCAAACGAAGACAAAGGATATATGGGTGGACAGCAGTTTATAAACCATTCTCCTTCTATTCTTAACCTTAAGCACAGGGGATTGGTTTCCAATTACCTCCAGCCACTCACTAACGTGGGAAAGCATTCTGACCCATGCCCCCCTGCTAGTTGGCACATGCGCAGTAGAACTCTGGGGGTCTCATTTCTGAAGCCCCACATTTACGTCAGGAATGCCAGACAGTCTACCATTTGGAGTTCTGGCAGGAAAACCTTTGTTGAAAGGTGTTAACTGGAACACTTAAGACCTGCCCTGGTTTGGGCTTCGGATAAACAGTGAGGGTGATAAAACTCTTTGAACAGCACTTAAATCCTAGACATAGCGGCGTCCCCAGGGCCATCTGCTACCTTATGGCCCAAAAGAATCTCTTCTGGGTCTTTGTCCATACCTTAAGATACACTATTAAGCATAAAACATAAACGTATTAAAATATCCGGTTCCGTTAGGTTTAGCAGGTCCAAACTTCCCAGTTCGCATTGCCAGAACTGGGACACCATATGGTCCAAAAAGCGACTTGCTACGACCTAAGAAACCGGAGTTACACCAATGCACATTAAATCATTTTAATACAAAAATCTCCATTGAAAAAGAAATCTCAGCTTTTCACTAAATCCCCATTGAAAACAACGGGCAGCTCCGCCATAGACTTTCAATGGTAAATCGCCGCCATTGAAGTCAATGGGGGTTTTCTGCCATTGAAGTTTATGGGAAAAGTCCCGAACTTCAAGGGGGTCCATACTCCGTCGGGTTGGTCCAAGCGGGTCAAGGATGGTTCTGCAGCGATGCCGGAGCAGTGGCTACAGATACCCCAAACCCTGATCCGCTGAACCCTCCGGAACCGGAGATATGGATTCCTAAAATTCAGCATTTCTCACTTAGTCATTTTTCTGAGCCGTTTCTGCCGCCGCCGGCAAAGCCTATGGCGCGACCCGCTCTATCTGGTTCGACCCTTATCGGGGGTCCAGGATTCGGGGACCCGGTGGTGGTCGAGTGGGGGGACGCTTAGGAACTAGGGGCAAAAAGAATTTTATCCCTAGGTGCCCTAAAACAGTTTATTTCCCCGCTAATTGACGTTGAACTTGACCCAGTGATTTTAGCTCTTTTGAAGGACATTGTATCCGCTTTGCGGTTTGCGGTCTGGACGGCAGCCAACTAGGTTACCTCGAGGCATCTCCATTGAAGTCAATGAGCCCATTGACTTTCAATGGGAAACCGCCGCTCTCCCTCTCGGACGCCACCTGCTGGTCACTACAGGAAACAGGACGAAAACAGCACAAATTCCTATTGAAATGCATTGAGCCCTAATGGCGGCCAATGGGGACCTGCAAAATGGTGCCCGAAAAGGCGGGAAACTTACACAAAGAGCTATAATCATTAAAGAATTATTAACCCTTGTGCTCCCGGATGGATTCTAGTGTGTGTGTGATGCAAACACTGAGTAACCAGACATTACAATGGAACAGGGGAAAATACATTTACATGTCATAACAAGGGTTACATCACATTTCTGGACCTCAGCCCAGTTAACCCCTTGTCTCCCTGGTGCGGTCAGGGGTGGCCAAATGGGGTGCAACCCCTTTAATACCGGGCCACCCCCTCTCTCCCTCTACACCTCCCCTTCTTAATGCGTGTCCTGTGGCCCACTGGCCCTGACGGGGAGTGGGGCACTGCTGGCACCATTAATGAATTCAGTCTCAGAGGGATAGTCCTGGCGTGAAAGTCCATCAGCATTGCTGTTTTCACTACCCTTTTTGTGCTGAATGGTGAATTCAAATTCTTGCAAAGCCAAGCTCCATCTCAGCAGTTTGGCATTTTCCCCTGATACCCTCTGTAGCCAGCTCAGGGGATTGTGGTCGGTAATGACCGTGAAAGCCCTCCCATAGACATAGGGCTGGAGCTTTTTGAGTGCCCACACAATGGCCAAGCACTCCTTTTCAATGGTGGCATATGCCACCTCCCTGGGGAGCAGTTTGCGACTGAGATACACCACAGGGTGCTCTTTGCCGTCGTCCCCCACCTGGCTCAACACAGCCCCCACACCAAAGTCTGAGGCATCAGTCTGAATAAGAAAATGCTTGGTATAATCTGGGGCAGCCAGGATGGGGGCCTCAGCAAGCGCAGCTTTCAGTGCCTGGAAAGCAGTTTCACAGGCAGGAGACCAGGTAATAAGCACAGGCAGTTGCTTCTTAGTCAGATCAGTCAGGGGTTTGGCCACGGCGCTGTACTGTGGGACAAATTTCCTGTAGTACCCTGCGGTGCCCAAAAAGGCCATGACCTGTTTCTTGGTTTTTGGAACAGGCCACTGAACTATGGCTTCTACCTTGGCTGGCTCTGGCTTGAAATGCCCTCCACCCACCCTGTGCCCTAAGTACAGGACTTCTGCCATACCTACCATACACTTAGTGGGTTTTAAGGTAAGCCCAGCCTCCCTGATTCTATCCAGCACCGCAGCTACATGTCCTATGTGGGATTCCCAGGAATTACTAAAGACAGCAATGTCATCTAAGTAAGCCCTGGCATAGCTCTGCATCCCTTCCAGTAACCTATTGACCAGGCGTTGGAAGGTAGCCGGGGCATTCTTCATCCCAAATGGCATCACCAAAAACTCATAGAGGCCACTTGGAGTGATGAATGCTGACTTCTCCCTAGCCTCCAGGGTCAGGGGAATCTGCCAGTAGCCTTTGCTCAGATCCATGGTGGTCAGATACTTTGCCCCCGCGAGTTCATCTAGTAACTCATCCATGCGGGGCATGGGGTAAGCATCTGACACCGTCCCAGCGTTGAGCAACCGGTAGTCCACACAAAACCGGGTGGTTTTGTCCTTCTTAGGCACTAGGACTACTGGACTTGCCCAAGGGCTCTGGGACGGAGTAATTACCCCTAGGGTCAGCATCTCCTCAATCTCTCTCCATACTTGTCTTGACCTCTGCTGACACTCTATAAGCGTGCTTATGCAGAGGCTGCAGGTCCCCTGTGTGTACTGGGTGTTTGGTGAGATGTGTGGTCCCTGGCATGTCAGTGAAGAGGGCGCTATACTGAGCTAGCATGTCCCTGGCTTCTCCCTTCTGCCTAGCACTCAACTGTGCCCCGATCTCTACCTGCTCAACAGTGTTTCCTTGCTTTGCCTCCCCTAGGAGATCAGGCAGAGCATTGCTCGCCGGATCCTCCAGCAGTGGGCTACAAATGGCCATTACTGCTCCCATACTCGGTGCTCTGTATTCCTTTAACATATTAATGTGATATGTCTTGTGCCTCTCAGGCGCTACCTGTACAACATAGTTGCACTCATTCACCTTTCGGATAACCGGGTACGGTCCCGACCAGGCAGCCATCAGCTTGTTCTCCCGAGTGGGTTTGAGAACAAGCACCTGCTGTCCTGGGATGAATTCTCTGCTACGGGCCTGCTGGTCATACCATTGCTTCTGCTTGGTCTGAGCAGCCCTGAGGTGGTCCTGGGCCACCCCCATAAGCATCTCTAACCGGTCTCTGAGATCTACTACATACTGGATCACTGAAGCATCAGTAGCAGTAGTCTCCCCCTCCCATCCCTCACGGAAGAGGTCCAGAGGTCCACGTACCCTGCGGCCATATAGTAGCTCGAAGGGGGAGAAGCCTGTAGATTCTTGCGGTACCTCTCGGTATGCAAACAGCAAGTGCTGCAGGTGAATCTCCCAGTCTTTCCCCTCCGCCTCTATAAAGGTCCGAAGCATCTGCTTCAGGGTACCATTAAACCTCTCACATAATCCGTTTGTTTGGGGATGGTAAGGGGTAGTGCGCTGGTGCTGTACACCGCAGGCATCCCAGAGACAATGTAACAGTTCACTCATGAACTGCGACCCCTGATCAGTTAGGATCTCACTAGGGAAACCTACCCTAGCAAAAATGTTCAGCAAAGCTGCTGCCACTGTCTTGGCACTTATGGTGCCCAGCGCTACCGCCTCAGGGTACCGGGTGGCAAAATCCACCACCGTGAGGATGTAGCACTTCCCTGACCTGCTTGGAATCATGAGGGGTCCTATCAGGTCCACCGCTACCTTCTGGAAGGGTTCCCCTATTATCGGTAGGGGTCTCAGGGGTGCCTTCACACGGTCGCCCGCCTTACCTACTCGCTGGCAGGCATCACAGGAGCAGCAGAAATCAGCCACATCCCTGGATGCCCCCGGCCAGAAATAACGCTGCAATAACCGGGCTCGCGTTCTGGTGACCCCCTGATGTCCCGCTAACGGAATAGAGTGAGCTACCCGTAACAATTGCTGTCGGTACCCCTGGGGTACTACTAGCTGTCGCTTACCGGTCAATCCCTTCTCTATTCTCGGGTTCCCTTCTTCTCTGTATAGGAGTCCCTTATGCCATAGGCAGCGCTCAGTGCCCTCCCCTGCCTGAGATTCGGACGCCCGAAGTCTCACGCCGGCCAGGGTAGGGTCTGCCTTCACTGCCTCCCTAAACTGGGCTCCTAAATCTGCCCCCCCCCCCAGTCATGTCATTGTCAGGGGAAGGGGACACGGTAAGGGGGAACAGTAAGTCAGCCTGTGGTTGCAACTGATCCTGGCTTACCTCCCTGGGCTCCTCTGTGCCCTCCGCTAACATTGGTCCCAAAGGCTGGGGGACTGGGGTGGCCACCGCCGACATTGCCGCGGTCTGGCTCCGGGTAACCGCCGCCACTGCAGCGGGCTGGGGCACACGGTCGTAGGTGCAGGTCATCGGTCCCAGGTCATTGCCCAAAAGAATTTCAGCATCCAAACCTGGTAAAACCCCCACCTCCCGCACACCCTTGCCCACCCCCCAATACAAAAAAATGCGGGCCACCTGCAGGAAACGTGGCTCTCCGTCAGCCACAGTGATCTGTATCCCAGGGCCTGGGATCAATTCCTCTGGCCGGACCATATCAGGTCGGACCAGGGTCACTGCAGCTCCTGAATCAAGTAAGCCAACTGCTTGCCGGTCACCGACTGTGACCGGGGTGAGATGCTTGCTCCTGCCGTCCGTCTGCTGCAGGTCTGCGCTGTGATGTCCTCCGCTCCTGGCTGTAGGCACTGAAGAAACCGGGGTAGGGGTGACATGGGACGTCTCGCTGGGAGTTGTTTCCATGACCGGTCCTGGTTCTTTGGTGGAAGCCACCCGCACGCGGGCTACCGGCTTTGCAGCTGGGGTGCGTTGCCCTCGATAGGGTCCGTTGGAACGCAGGGGTTCCGGGCAATCTGGTCTGATGTGACCAGTGCTGTTGCAATTGTAGCACCGGCGCTCATGCCGGAGCTCTCCCGCCTTCTGTGACCCGCTGCCCGCAGGCGGCTTTTGGGTCCACTGGGGGGTACTCACAGCTTTCTTGGCCGGCGCCGGTGGGGTTACCGCTTTGGCTGGTACCTTGGCGGTCATCTGGGACCGGCTGACCACATAGTCATCTGCCATCCTCGCCGCCTCGGTGTAGGTCTTGGGCTTTTTATCATACACAAAAGCCCTCACCGCCGGCGGGCACTGCTGCATGAGCTGCTCCTGAAAGATGAGGTCCAGCAGGCGTTGGTAAGTCTTGGCCTCAGAGCCCTCCACCCAGTGTAACCCATACAAAGCCATGCGGGTCACATAAGTGACATAGGTCTCCTGAGGGTGCCTCTCCTCCAGCCGGAACTTACCCCGGTAAGCTTCAGGGGTAAAACCATGCTGAAACAGCAAAAGTTCTTTCAGGTGGTCATAGTCATCAGCAAACTCCTCTGTAAGCGCCATCAAAGTCTGTTTAGCCAAGATGGAGAGTAGCGGGTCCAGGCGTGCAACCCTATGCTGGGGAAGCACCCCGTACCGCCGGCACTGCGTTTCAAAGTTCCTTAGAAACATGTCAATCCGATCAGTGCCCTCCACATACTTGGTGAGACTGTGCTTGTCCAGTTGGAGTCCATCTCTGGGGGGTCGGACCAGGGGGCAATAAGCGGGTCTGTTCATTGCCATAGAGATAAACGTTAGGGTTAGGGTTAGGGTTAGGGTTATAGGGGAATACGAAAATTTAGGTATGTGACTCATTTGGGTACTAACCAATCAGAGAAGAGTTAGGGTTGAAAGTTAGGGTTGAAAGTTAGGGTTGAAAGTTAGGGTTGACACTTAGGATTATTTTTCTATTTTTGTTTGGCCCAGGGTTATAGGGGAATACGAAAATTTAGGTATGTGACTCATTTGGGTACTAACCAATCAGAGAAGAGTTAGGGTTGAAAGTTAGGGTTAGGGTTAGGGTTAGGGTTATAGGGGAATACGAAAATTTAGGTATGTGACTCATTTGGGTACTAACCAATCACAGAAGAGTTAGGGTTGAAAGTTAGGGTTGAAAGTTAGGGTTGAAAGTTAGGGTTGAAAGTTAGGGTTGAAAGTTAGGGTTGACACTTAGGATTATTTTTCTATTTTTGTTTGGCCCAGGGTTATAGGGGAATACGAAAATTTAGGTATGTGACTCATTTGGGTACTAACCAATCAGAGAAGAGTTAGGGTTGAAAGTTAGGGTTGAAAGTTAGGGTTGAAAGTTAGGGTTGAAAGTTAGGGTTGACACTTAGGATTATTTTTCTATTTTTGTTTGGCCCAGGGTTATAGGGGAATACGAAAATTTAGGTATGTGACTCATTTGGGTACTAACCAATCAGAGAAGAGTTAGGGTTGAAAGTTAGGGTTGAAAGTTAGGGTTGAAAGTTAGGGTTGAAAGTTAGGGTTGACATTTAGGATTATTTTTCTATTTTTGTTTGGCCCAGGGTTATAGGGGAATACGAAAATGTAGGTATGTGACTCATTTGGGTACTAACCAATCAGAGAAGAGTTAGGGTTGAAAGTTAGGGTTGAAAGTTAGGGTTGAAAGTTAGGGTTGACACTTAGGATTATTTTTCTATTTCTGTTTGGCCCAGGGTTATAGGGGAATACGAAAATTTAGGTATGTGACTCATTTGGGTACTAACCAATCAGAGAAGAGTTAGGGTTGAAAGTTAGGGTTGAAAGTTAGGGTTGAAAGTTAGGGTTGAAAGTTAGGGTTGAAAGTTAGGGTTGACACTTAGGATTATTTTTCTATTTTTGTTTGGCCCAGGGTTATAGGGGAATACGAAAATTTAGGTATGTGACTCATTTGGGTACTAACCAATCAGAGAAGAGTTAGGGTTGAAAGTTAGGGTTGAAAGTTAGGGTTGAAAGTTAGGGTTGACACTTAGGATTATTTTTCTATTTTTGTTTGGCCCAGGGTTATAGGGGAATACGAAAATTTAGGTATGTGACTCATTTGGGTACTAACCAATCAGAGAAGAGTTAGGGTTGAAAGTTAGGGTTGAAAGTTAGGGTTGAAAGTTAGGGTTGACACTTAAGATTATTTTTCTATTTTTGTTTGGCCCAGGGTTATAGGGGAATACGAAAATTTAGGTATGTGACTCATTTGGGTACTAACCAATCAGAGAAGAGTTAGGGTTGAAAGTTAGGGTTGAAAGTTAGGGTTGAAAGTTAGGGTTGAAAGTTAGGGTTGACACTTAGGATTATTTTTCTATTTTTGTTTGGCCCAGGGTTATAGGGGAATACGAAAATTTAGGTATGTGACTCATTTGGGTACTAACCAATCAGAGAAGAGTTAGGGTTGAAAGTTAGGGTTGAAAGTTAGGGTTGACACTTAGGATTATTTTTCTATTTTTGTTTGGCCCAGGGTTATAGGGGAATACGAAAATTTAGGTATGTGACTCATTTGGGTACTAACCAATCAGAGAAGAGTTAGGGTTGAAAGTTAGGGTTGAAAGTTAGGGTTGAAAGTTAGGGTTGAAAGTTAGGGTTGACACTTAGGATTATTTTTCTATTTTTGTTTGGCCCAGGGTTATAGGGGAATACGAAAATTTAGGTATGTGACTCATTTGGGTACTAACCAATCAGAGAAGAGTTAGGGTTGAAAGTTAGGGTTGAAAGTTAGGGTTGAAAGTTAGGGTTGAAAGTTAGGGTTGACACTTAGGATTATTTTTCTATTTTTGTTTGGCCCAGGGTTATAGGGGAATACGAAAATTTAGGTATGTGACTCATTTGGGTACTAACCAATCAGAGAAGAGTTAGGGTTGAAAGTTAGGGTTGAAAGTTAGGGTTGAAAGTTAGGGTTGAAAGTTAGGGTTGAAAGTTAGGGTTGACACTTAGGATTATTTTTCTATTTTTGTTTGGCCCAGGGTTATAGGGGAATACGAAAATTTAGGTATGTGACTCATTTGGGTACTAACCAATCAGAGAAGAGTTAGGGTTGAAAGTTAGGGTTGAAAGTTAGGGTTGAAAGTTAGGGTTGAAAGTTAGGGTTGACACTTAGGATTATTTTTCGATTTTTGTTTGGCCCAGGGTTATAGGGGAATACGAACATTTAGGTATGTGACTCATTTGGGTTAGGGTTAGGGTTAGGGTTAGGGTTAGGGTTAGGGTTATAGGGGAATACGAAAATTTAGGTATGTGACTCATTTGGGTACTAACCAATCAGAGAAGAGTTAGGGTTGAAAGTTAGGGTTGAAAGTTAGGGTTGAAAGTTAGGGTTGAAAGTTAGGATTATTTTTCTATTTTTGTTTGGCCCAGGGTTATAGGGGAATACGAAAATTTAGGTATGTGACTCATTTGGGTACTAACCAATCAGAGAAGAGTTAGGGTTGAACGTTAGGGTTGAAAGTTAGGGTTGAAAGTTAGGGTTGAAAGTTAGGGTTGACACTTAGGATTATTTTTCTATTTTTGTTTGGCCCAGGGTTATAGGGGAATACGAAAATTTAGGTATGTGACTCATTTGGGTACTAACCAATCAGAGAAGAGTTAGGGTTGAAAGTTAGGGTTGAAAGTTAGGGTTGAAAGTTAGGGTTGAAAGTTAGGGTTGACACTTAGGATTATTTTTCTATTTTTGTTTGGCCCAGGGTTATAGGGGAATACGAAAATTTAGGTATGTGACTCATTTGGGTACTAACCAATCAGAGAAGAGTTAGGGTTGAAAGTTAGGGTTGAAAGTTAGGGTTGAAAGTTAGGGTTGAAAGTTAGGGTTGACACTTAGGATTATTTTTCTATTTTTGTTTGGCCCAGGGTTATAGGGGAATACGAAAATTTAGGTATGTGACTCATTTGGGTACTAACCAATCAGAGAAGAGTTAGGGTTGAAAGTTAGGGTTGAAAGTTAGGGTTGAAAGTTAGGGTTGAAAGTTAGGGTTGACACTTAGGATTATTTTTCTATTTTTGTTTGGCCCAGGGTTATAGGGGAATACGAAAATTTAGGTATGTGACTCATTTGGGTACTAACCAATCAGAGAAGAGTTAGGGTTGAAAGTTAGGGTTGAAAGTTAGGGTTGAAAGTTAGGGTTGAAAGTTAGGATTATTTTTCTATTTTTGTTTGGCCCAGGGTTATAGGGGAATACGAAAATTTAGGTTAGGGTTAGGGTTAGGGTTAGGGTTAGGGTTATAGGGGAATACGAAAATTTAGGTATGTGACTCATTTGGGTACTAACCAATCAGAGAAGAGTTAGGGTTGAAAGTTAGGGTTGAAAGTTAGGGTTGAAAGTTAGGGTTGAAAGTTAGGATTATTTTTCTATTTTTGTTTGGCCCAGGGTGATAGGGGAATACGAAAATTTAGGTATGTGACTCATTTGGGTACTAACCAATCAGAGAAGAGTTAGGGTTGAAAGTTAGGGTTGAAAGTTAGGGTTGAAAGTTAGGGTTGACACTTAGGATTATTTTTCTATTTTTGTTTGGCCCAGGGTTATAGGGGAATACGAAAATTTAGGTATGTGACTCATTTGGGTACTAACCAATCAGAGAAGAGTTAGGGTTGAAAGTTAGGGTTGAAAGTTAGGGTTGAAAGTTAGGGTTGACACTTAGGATTATTTTTCTATTTTTGTTTGGCCCAGGGTTATAGGGGAATACGAAAATTTAGGTATGTGACTCATTTGGGTACTAACCAATCAGAGAAGAGTTAGGGTTGAAAGTTAGGGTTGAAAGTTAGGGTTGAAAGTTAGGGTTGAAAGTTAGGGTTGACACTTAGGATTATTTTTCTATTTTTGTTTGGCCCAGGGTTATAGGGGAATACGAAAATTTAGGTATGTGACTCATTTGGGTACTAACCAATCAGAGAAGAGTTAGGGTTGAAAGTTAGGGTTGAAAGTTAGGGTTGAAAGTTAGGGTTGAAAGTTAGGGTTGACACTTAGGATTATTTTTCTATTTTTGTTTGGCCCAGGGTTATAGGGGAATACGAAAATTTAGGTATGTAACTCATTTGGGTACTAACCAATCAGAGAAGAGTTAGGGTTGAAAGTTAGGGTTGAAAGTTAGGGTTGAAAGTTAGGGTTGACACTTAGGATTATTTTTCTATTTTTGTTTGGCCCAGGGTTATAGGGGAATACGAACATTTAGGTATGTGACTCATTTGGGTACTAACCAATCAGAGAAGAGTTAGGGTTGAAAGTTAGGGTTGAAAGTTAGGGTTGAAAGTTAGGGTTGAAAGTTAGGGTTGACACTTAGGATTATTTTTCGATTTTTGTTTGGCCCAGGGTTATAGGGGAATACGAAAATTTAGGTATGTGACTCATTTGGGTACTAACCAATCAGAGAAGAGTTAGGGTTGAAAGTTAGGGTTGAAAGTTAGGGTTGAAAGTTAGGGTTGAAAGTTAGGGTTGAAAGTTAGGGTTGACACTTAGGATTATTTTTCTATTTTTGTTTGGCCCAGGGTTATAGGGGAATACGAAAATTTAGGTATGTGACTCATTTGGGTACTAACCAATCAGAGAAGAGTTAGGGTTGAAAGTTAGGGTTGAAAGTTAGGGTTGAAAGTTAGGGTTGAAAGTTAGGGTTGACACTTAGGATTATTTTTCGATTTTTGTTTGGCCCAGGGTTATAGGGGAATACGAAAATTTAGGTATGTGACTCATTTGGGTTAGGGTTAGGGTTAGGGTTAGGGTTAGGGTTAGGGTTAGGGTTAGGGTTATAGGGGAATACGAAAATTTAGGTATGTGACTCATTTGGGTACTAACCAATCAGAGAAGAGTTAGGGTTGAAAGTTAGGGTTGAAAGTTAGGGTTGAAAGTTAGGGTTGAAAGTTAGGATTATTTTTCTATTTTTGTTTGGCCCAGGGTTATAGGGGAATACGAAAATTTAGGTATGTGACTCATTTGGGTACTAACCAATCAGAGAAGAGTTAGGGTTGAACGTTAGGGTTGAAAGTTAGGGTTGAAAGTTAGGGTTGAAAGTTAGGGTTGACACTTAGGATTATTTTTCTATTTTTGTTTGGCCCAGGGTTATAGGGGAATACGAAAATTTAGGTATGTGACTCATTTGGGTACTAACCAATCAGAGAAGAGTTAGGGTTGAAAGTTAGGGTTGAAAGTTAGGGTTGAAAGTTAGGGTTGAAAGTTAGGGTTGAAAGTTAGGGTTGACACTTAGGATTATTTTTCTATTTTTGTTTGGCCCAGGGTTATAGGGGAATACGAAAATTTAGGTATGTGACTCATTTGGGTACTAACCAATCAGAGAAGAGTTAGGGTTGAACGTTAGGGTTGAAAGTTAGGGTTGAAAGTTAGGGTTGAAAGTTAGGGTTGACACTTAGGATTATTTTTCTATTTTTGTTTGGCCCAGGGTTATAGGGGAATACGAAAATTTAGGTATGTGACTCATTTGGGTACTAACCAATCAGAGAAGAGTTAGGGTTGAAAGTTAGGGTTGAAAGTTAGGGTTGAAAGTTAGGGTTGAAAGTTAGGGTTGACACTTAGGATTATTTTTCTATTTTTGTTTGGCCCAGGGTTATAGGGGAATACGAAAATTTAGGTATGTGACTCATTTGGGTACTAACCAATCAGAGAAGAGTTAGGGTTGAAAGTTAGGGTTGAAAGTTAGGGTTGAAAGTTAGGGTTGAAAGTTAGGGTTGACACTTAGGGTTGACACTTAGGGTTGACACTTAGGGTTAGGGTTAGGGTTAGGGTTAGGGTTAGGGTTAGGGTTAGGGTTATAGGGGAATACGAAAATTTAGGTATGTGACTCATTTGGGTACTAACCAATCAGAGAAGAGTTAGGGTTGAAAGTTAGGGTTGAAAGTTAGGGTTGAAAGTTAGGGTTGAAAGTTAGGGTTGAAAGTTAGGGTTGACACTTAGGATTATTTTTCTATTTTTGTTTGGCCCAGGGTTATAGGGGAATACGAAAATGTAGGTATGTGACTCATTTGGGTACTAACCAATCAGAGAAGAGTTAGGGTTGAAAGTTAGGGTTGAAAGTTAGGGTTGAAAGTTAGGGTTGAAAGTTAGGGTTGACACTTAGGATTATTTTTCTATTTCTGTTTGGCCCAGGGTTATAGGGGAATACGAAAATTTAGGTATGTGACTCATTTGGGTACTAACCAATCAGAGAAGAGTTAGGGTTGAAAGTTAGGGTTGAAAGTTAGGGTTGACACTTAGGATTATTTTTCTATTTTTGTTTGGCCCAGGGTTATAGGGGAATACGAAAATTTAGGTATGTGACTCATTTGGGTACTAACCAATCAGAGAAGAGTTAGGGTTGAAAGTTAGGGTTGAAAGTTAGGGTTGAAAGTTAGGGTTGACACTTAAGATTATTTTTCTATTTTTGTTTGGCCCAGGGTTATAGGGGAATACGAAAATTTAGGTATGTGACTCATTTGGGTACTAACCAATCAGAGAAGAGTTAGGGTTGAAAGTTAGGGTTGAAAGTTAGGGTTGAAAGTTAGGGTTGAAAGTTAGGGTTGAAAGTTAGGATTATTTTTCTATTTTTGTTTGGCCCAGGGTTATAGGGGAATACGAAAATTTAGGTATGTGACTCATTTGGGTACTAACCAATCAGAGAAGAGTTAGGGTTGAAAGTTAGGGTTGAAAGTTAGGGTTGAAAGTTAGGGTTGAAAGTTAGGATTATTTTTCTATTTTTGTTTGGCCCAGGGTTATAGGGGAATACGAAAATTTAGGTATGTGACTCATTTGGGTACTAACCAATCAGAGAAGAGTTAGGGTTGAAAGTTAGGGTTAGGGTTAGGGTTAGGGTTAGGGTTAGGGTTAGGGTTAGGGTTAGGGTTATAGGGGAATACGAAAATGTAGGTATGTGACTCATTTGGGTACTAACCAATCAGAGAAGAGTTAGGGTTGAAAGTTAGGGTTGAAAGTTAGGGTTGAAAGTTAGGGTTGAAAGTTAGGATTATTTTTCTATTTTTGTTTGGCCCAGGGTTATAGGGGAATACGAAAATTTAGGTATGTGACTCATTTGGGTACTAACCAATCAGAGAAGAGTTAGGGTTGAAAGTTAGGGTTGAAAGTTAGGGTTGAAAGTTAGGGTTGACACTTAGGATTATTTTTCTATTTTTGTTTGGCCCAGGGTTATAGGGGAATACGAAAATTTAGGTATGTGACTCATTTGGGTACTAACCAATCAGAGAAGAGTTAGGGTTGAAAGTTAGGGTTGAAAGTTAGGGTTGAAAGTTAGGGTTGAAAGTTAGGATTATTTTTCTATTTTTGTTTGGCCCAGGGTTATAGGGGAATACGAAAATTTAGGTATGTGACTCATTTGGGTACTAACCAATCAGAGAAGAGTTAGGGTTGAAAGTTAGGGTTGAAAGTTAGGGTTGAAAGTTAGGGTTGAAAGTTAGGGTTGACACTTAGGATTATTTTTCTATTTTTGTTTGGCCCAGGGTTATAGGGGAATACGAAAATTTAGGTATGTGACTCATTTGGGTACTAACCAATCAGAGAAGAGTTAGGGTTGAAAGTTAGGGTTGAAAGTTAGGGTTGAAAGTTAGGGTTGACACTTAGGATTATTTTTCTATTTTTGTTTGGCCCAGGGTTATAGGGGAATACGAAAATTTAGGTATGTGACTCATTTGGGTACTAACCAATCAGAGAAGAGTTAGGGTTGAAAGTTAGGGTTGAAAGTTAGGGTTGAAAGTTAGGGTTGACACTTAGGATTATTTTTCTATTTTTGTTTGGCCCAGGGTTATAGGGGAATACGAAAATTTAGGTATGTGACTCATTTGGGTACTAACCAATCAGAGAAGAGTTAGGGTTGAAAGTTAGGGTTGAAAGTTAGGGTTGAAAGTTAGGGTTGACACTTAGGATTATTTTTCTATTTTTGTTTGGCCCAGGGTTATAGGGGAATACGAAAATGTAGGTATGTGACTCATTTGGGTACTAACCAATCAGAGAAGAGTTAGGGTTGAAAGTTAGGGTTGAAAGTTAGGGTTGAAAGTTAGGGTTGACACTTAGGATTATTTTTCTATTTTTGTTTGGCCCACGCGTATTAGGGTTAGGGTTAGGGTTAGGGTTAGGGTTAGGGTTAGGGTTATAGGGGAATACGAAAATTTAGGTATGTGACTCATTTGGGTACTAACCAATCAGAGAAGAGTTAGGGTTGAAAGTTAGGGTTGAAAGTTAGGGTTGAAAGTTAGGGTTGAAAGTTAGGGTTGAAAGTTAGGATTATTTTTCTATTTTTGTTTGGCCCAGGGTTATAGGGGAATACGAAAATGTACGTATGTGACTCATTTGGGTACTAACCAATCAGAGAAGAGTTAGGGTTGAAAGTTAGGGTTGAAAGTTAGGGTTGAAAGTTAGGGTTGAAAGTTAGGGTTGACACTTAGGATTATTTTTCTATTTCTGTTTGGCCCAGGGTTATAGGGGAATACGAAAATTTAGGTATGTGACTCATTTGGGTACTAACCAATCAGAGAAGAGTTAGGGTTGAAAGTTAGGGTTGAAAGTTAGGGTTGAAAGTTAGGGTTGAAAGTTAGGGTTGAAAGTTAGGGTTGACACTTAGGATTATTTTTCTATTTTTGTTTGGCCCAGGGTTATAGGGGAATACGAAAATTTAGGTATGTGACTCATTTGGGTACTAACCAATCAGAGAAGAGTTAGGGTTGAAAGTTAGGGTTGAAAGTTAGGGTTGAAAGTTAGGGTTGAAACTTAGGATTATTTTTCTATTTTTGTTTGGCCCAGGGTTATAGGGGAATACGAAAATTTAGGTATGTGACTCATTTGGGTACTAACCAATCAGAGAAGAGTTAGGGTTGAAAGTTAGGGTTAGGGTTAGGGTTAGGGTTAGGGTTAGGGTTAGGGTTATAGGGGAATACGAAAATTTAGGTATGTGACTCATTTGGGTACTAACCAATCAGAGAAGAGTTAGGGTTGAAAGTTAGGGTTGAAAGTTAGGGTTGAAAGTTAGGGTTGAAAGTTAGGGTTGAAAGTTAGGGTTGAAAGTTAGGGTTGAAAGTTAGGGTTGAAAGTTAGGGTTGACACTTAGGATTATTTTTCTATTTTTGTTTGGCCCAGGGTTATAGGGGAATACGAAAATTTAGGTATGTGACTCATTTGGGTACTAACCAATCAGAGAAGAGTTAGGGTTGAAAGTTAGGGTTGAAAGTTAGGGTTGAAAGTTAGAGTTGAAAGTTAGGGTTGACACTTAGGATTATTTTTCTATTTTTGTTTGGCCCAGGGTTATAGGGGAATACGAAAATTTAGGTATGTGACTCATTTGGGTACTAACCAATCAGAGAAGAGTTAGGGTTGAAAGTTAGGGTTGAAAGTTAGGGTTGAAAGTTAGGGTTGAAAGTTAGGGTTGAAAGTTAGGGTTGACACTTAGGATTATTTTTCTATTTTTGTTTGGCCCAGGGTTATAGGGGAATACGAAAATTTAGGTATGTGACTCATTTGGGTACTAACCAATCAGAGAAGAGTTAGGGTTGAAAGTTAGGGTTGAAAGTTAGGGTTGAAAGTTAGGGTTGAAAGTTAGGGTTGACACTTAGGATTATTTTTCTATTTTTGTTTGGCCCAGGGTTATAGGGGAATACGAAAATTTAGGTATGTGACTCATTTGGGTACTAACCAATCAGAGAAGAGTTAGGGTTGAAAGTTAGGGTTGAAAGTTAGGGTTGAAAGTTAGGGTTGAAAGTTAGGGTTGACACTTAGGATTATTTTTCGATTTTTGTTTGGCCCAGGGTTATAGGGGAATACGAACATTTAGGTATGTGACTCATTTGGGTTAGGGTTAGGGTTAGGGTTAGGGTTAGGGTTAGGGTTAGGGTTAGGGTTATAGGGGAATACGAAAATTTAGGTATGTGACTCATTTGGGTACTAACCAATCAGAGAAGAGTTAGGGTTGAAAGTTAGGGTTGAAAGTTAGGGTTGAAAGTTAGGGTTGAAAGTTAGGGTTGAAAGTTAGGATTATTTTTCTATTTTTGTTTGGCCCAGGGTTATAGGGGAATACGAAAATTTAGGTATGTGACTCATTTGGGTACTAACCAATCAGAGAAGAGTTAGGGTTGAACGTTAGGGTTGAAAGTTAGGGTTGAAAGTTAGGGTTGAAAGTTAGGGTTGACACTTAGGATTATTTTTCTATTTTTGTTTGGCCCAGGGTTATAGGGGAATACGAAAATTTAGGTATGTGACTCATTTGGGTACTAACCAATCAGAGAAGAGTTAGGGTTGAAAGTTAGGGTTGAAAGTTAGGGTTGAAAGTTAGGGTTGAAAGTTAGGGTTGACACTTAGGATTATTTTTCTATTTTTGTTTGGCCCAGGGTTATAGGGGAATACGAAAATTTAGGTATGTGACTCATTTGGGTACTAACCAATCAGAGAAGAGTTAGGGTTGAAAGTTAGGGTTGAAAGTTAGGGTTGAAAGTTAGGGTTGAAAGTTAGGGTTGAAAGTTAGGGTTGACACTTAGGATTATTTTTCTATTTTTGTTTGGCCCAGGGTTATAGGGGAATACGAAAATTTAGGTATGTGACTCATTTGGGTACTAACCAATCAGAGAAGAGTTAGGGTTGAAAGTTAGGGTTGAAAGTTAGGGTTGAAAGTTAGGGTTGAAAGTTAGGGTTGACACTTAGGATTATTTTTCTATTTTTGTTTGGCCCAGGGTTATAGGGGAATACGAAAATTTAGGTATGTGACTCATTTGGGTACTAACCAATCAGAGAAGAGTTAGGGTTGAAAGTTAGGGTTGAAAGTTAGGGTTGAAAGTTAGGGTTGAAAGTTAGGATTATTTTTCTATTTTTGTTTGGCCCAGGGTTATAGGGGAATACGAAAATTTAGGTTAGGGTTAGGGTTAGGGTTAGGGTTAGGGTTAGGGTTATAGGGGAATACGAAAATTTAGGTATGTGACTCATTTGGGTACTAACCAATCAGAGAAGAGTTAGGGTTGAAAGTTAGGGTTGAAAGTTAGGGTTGAAAGTTAGGGTTGAAAGTTAGGATTATTTTTCTATTTTTGTTTGGCCCAGGGTGATAGGGGAATACGAAAATTTAGGTATGTGACTCATTTGGGTACTAACCAATCAGAGAAGAGTTAGGGTTGAAAGTTAGGGTTAGGGTTAGGGTTAGGGTTAGGGTTAGGGTTAGGGTTATAGGGGAATACGAAAATTTAGGTATGTGACTCATTTGGGTACTAACCAATCAGAGAAGAGTTAGGGTTGAAAGTTAGGGTTGAAAGTTAGGGTTGAAAGTTAGGGTTGAAAGTTAGGGTTGAAAGTTAGGGTTGAAAGTTAGGGTTGAAAGTTAGGGTTGAAAGTTAGGGTTGACACTTAGGATTATTTTTCTATTTTTGTTTGGCCCAGGGTTATAGGGGAATACGAAAATTTAGGTATGTGACTCATTTGGGTACTAACCAATCAGAGAAGAGTTAGGGTTGAAAGTTAGGGTTGAAAGTTAGGGTTGAAAGTTAGAGTTGAAAGTTAGGGTTGACACTTAGGATTATTTTTCTATTTTTGTTTGGCCCAGGGTTATAGGGGAATACGAAAATTTAGGTATGTGACTCATTTGGGTACTAACCAATCAGAGAAGAGTTAGGGTTGAAAGTTAGGGTTGAAAGTTAGGGTTGAAAGTTAGGGTTGACACTTAGGATTATTTTTCTATTTTTGTTTGGCCCAGGGTTATAGGGGAATACGAAAATTTAGGTATGTGACTCATTTGGGTACTAACCAATCAGAGAAGAGTTAGGGTTGAAAGTTAGGGTTGAAAGTTAGGGTTGAAAGTTAGGGTTGACACTTAGGATTATTTTTCTATTTTTGTTTGGCCCAGGGTTATAGGGGAATACGAAAATTTAGGTATGTGACTCATTTGGGTACTAACCAATCAGAGAAGAGTTAGGGTTGAAAGTTAGGGTTGAAAGTTAGGGTTGAAAGTTAGGGTTGACACTTAGGATTATTTTTCTATTTTTGTTTGGCCCAGGGTTATAGGGGAATACGAAAATGTAGGTATGTGACTCATTTGGGTACTAACCAATCAGAGAAGAGTTAGGGTTGAAAGTTAGGGTTGAAAGTTAGGGTTGAAAGTTAGGGTTGACACTTAGGATTATTTTTCTATTTTTGTTTGGCCCACGCGTATTAGGGTTAGGGTTAGGGTTAGGGTTAGGGTTAGGGTTAGGGTTAGGGTTATAGGGGAATACGAAAATTTAGGTATGTGACTCATTTGGGTACTAACCAATCAGAGAAGAGTTAGGGTTGAAAGTTAGGGTTGAAAGTTAGGGTTGAAAGTTAGGGTTGAAAGTTAGGGTTGAAAGTTAGGATTATTTTTCTATTTTTGTTTGGCCCAGGGTTATAGGGGAATACGAAAATGTACGTATGTGACTCATTTGGGTACTAACCAATCAGAGAAGAGTTAGGGTTGAAAGTTAGGGTTGAAAGTTAGGGTTGAAAGTTAGGGTTGACACTTAGGATTATTTTTCTATTTCTGTTTGGCCCAGGGTTATAGGGGAATACGAAAATTTAGGTATGTGACTCATTTGGGTACTAACCAATCAGAGAAGAGTTAGGGTTGAAAGTTAGGGTTGAAAGTTAGGGTTGAAAGTTAGGGTTGAAAGTTAGGGTTGAAAGTTAGGGTTGACACTTAGGATTATTTTTCTATTTTTGTTTGGCCCAGGGTTATAGGGGAATACGAAAATTTAGGTATGTGACTCATTTGGGTACTAACCAATCAGAGAAGAGTTAGGGTTGAAAGTTAGGGTTGAAAGTTAGGGTTGAAAGTTAGGGTTGAAACTTAGGATTATTTTTCTATTTTTGTTTGGCCCAGGGTTATAGGGGAATACGAAAATTTAGGTATGTGACTCATTTGGGTACTAACCAATCAGAGAAGAGTTAGGGTTGAAAGTTAGGGTTAGGGTTAGGGTTAGGGTTAGGGTTAGGGTTAGGGTTATAGGGGAATACGAAAATTTAGGTATGTGACTCATTTGGGTACTAACCAATCAGAGAAGAGTTAGGGTTGAAAGTTAGGGTTGAAAGTTAGGGTTGAAAGTTAGGGTTGAAAGTTAGGGTTGAAAGTTAGGGTTGAAAGTTAGGGTTGAAAGTTAGGGTTGACACTTAGGATTATTTTTCTATTTTTGTTTGGCCCAGGGTTATAGGGGAATACGAAAATTTAGGTATGTGACTCATTTGGGTACTAACCAATCAGAGAAGAGTTAGGGTTGAAAGTTAGGGTTGAAAGTTAGGGTTGAAAGTTAGAGTTGAAAGTTAGGGTTGACACTTAGGATTATTTTTCTATTTTTGTTTGGCCCAGGGTTATAGGGGAATACGAAAATTTAGGTATGTGACTCATTTGGGTACTAACCAATCAGAGAAGAGTTAGGGTTGAAAGTTAGGGTTGAAAGTTAGGGTTGAAAGTTAGGGTTGAAAGTTAGGGTTGAAAGTTAGGGTTGACACTTAGGATTATTTTTCTATTTTTGTTTGGCCCAGGGTTATAGGGGAATACGAAAATTTAGGTATGTGACTCATTTGGGTACTAACCAATCAGAGAAGAGTTAGGGTTGAAAGTTAGGGTTGAAAGTTAGGGTTGAAAGTTAGGGTTGAAAGTTAGGGTTGACACTTAGGATTATTTTTCTATTTTTGTTTGGCCCAGGGTTATAGGGGAATACGAAAATTTAGGTATGTGACTCATTTGGGTACTAACCAATCAGAGAAGAGTTAGGGTTGAAAGTTAGGGTTGAAAGTTAGGGTTGAAAGTTAGGGTTGAAAGTTAGGGTTGACACTTAGGATTATTTTTCGATTTTTGTTTGGCCCAGGGTTATAGGGGAATACGAACATTTAGGTATGTGACTCATTTGGGTTAGGGTTAGGGTTAGGGTTAGGGTTAGGGTTAGGGTTAGGGTTAGGGTTAGGGTTAGGGTTATAGGGGAATACGAAAATTTAGGTATGTGACTCATTTGGGTACTAGCCAATCAGAGAAGAGTTAGGGTTGAAAGTTAGGGTTGAAAGTTAGGGTTGAAAGTTAGGGTTGAAAGTTAGGGTTGAAAGTTAGGATTATTTTTCTATTTTTGTTTGGCCCAGGGTTATAGGGGAATACGAAAATTTAGGTATGTGACTCATTTGGGTACTAACCAATCAGAGAAGAGTTAGGGTTGAACGTTAGGGTTGAAAGTTAGGGTTGAAAGTTAGGGTTGAAAGTTAGGGTTGACACTTAGGATTATTTTTCTATTTTTGTTTGGCCCAGGGTTATAGGGGAATACGAAAATTTAGGTATGTGACTCATTTGGGTACTAACCAATCAGAGAAGAGTTAGGGTTGAAAGTTAGGGTTGAAAGTTAGGGTTGAAAGTTAGGGTTGAAAGTTAGGGTTGACACTTAGGATTATTTTTCTATTTTTGTTTGGCCCAGGGTTATAGGGGAATACGAAAATTTAGGTATGTGACTCATTTGGGTACTAACCAATCAGAGAAGAGTTAGGGTTGAAAGTTAGGGTTGAAAGTTAGGGTTGAAAGTTAGGGTTGAAAGTTAGGGTTGAAAGTTAGGGTTGACACTTAGGATTATTTTTCTATTTTTGTTTGGCCCAGGGTTATAGGGGAATACGAAAATTTAGGTATGTGACTCATTTGGGTACTAACCAATCAGAGAAGAGTTAGGGTTGAAAGTTAGGGTTGAAAGTTAGGGTTGAAAGTTAGGGTTGAAAGTTAGGGTTGACACTTAGGATTATTTTTCTATTTTTGTTTGGCCCAGGGTTATAGGGGAATACGAAAATTTAGGTATGTGACTCATTTGGGTACTAACCAATCAGAGAAGAGTTAGGGTTGAAAGTTAGGGTTGAAAGTTAGGGTTGAAAGTTAGGGTTGAAAGTTAGGATTATTTTTCTATTTTTGTTTGGCCCAGGGTTATAGGGGAATACGAAAATTTAGGTTAGGGTTAGGGTTAGGGTTAGGGTTAGGGTTAGGGTTATAGGGGAATACGAAAATTTAGGTATGTGACTCATTTGGGTACTAACCAATCAGAGAAGAGTTAGGGTTGAAAGTTAGGGTTGAAAGTTAGGGTTGAAAGTTAGGGTTGAAAGTTAGGATTATTTTTCTATTTTTGTTTGGCCCAGGGTGATAGGGGAATACGAAAATTTAGGTATGTGACTCATTTGGGTACTAACCAATCAGAGAAGAGTTAGGGTTGAAAGTTAGGGTTAGGGTTAGGGTTAGGGTTAGGGTTAGGGTTAGGGTTATAGGGGAATACGAAAATTTAGGTATGTGACTCATTTGGGTACTAACCAATCAGAGAAGAGTTAGGGTTGAAAGTTAGGGTTGAAAGTTAGGGTTGAAAGTTAGGGTTGAAAGTTAGGGTTGAAAGTTAGGGTTGAAAGTTAGGGTTGAAAGTTAGGGTTGAAAGTTAGGGTTGACACTTAGGATTATTTTTCTATTTTTGTTTGGCCCAGGGTTATAGGGGAATACGAAAATTTAGGTATGTGACTCATTTGGGTACTAACCAATCAGAGAAGAGTTAGGGTTGAAAGTTAGGGTTGAAAGTTAGGGTTGAAAGTTAGAGTTGAAAGTTAGGGTTGACACTTAGGATTATTTTTCTATTTTTGTTTGGCCCAGGGTTATAGGGGAATACGAAAATTTAGGTATGTGACTCATTTGGGTACTAACCAATCAGAGAAGAGTTAGGGTTGAAAGTTAGGGTTGAAAGTTAGGGTTGAAAGTTAGGGTTGAAAGTTAGGGTTGAAAGTTAGGGTTGACACTTAGGATTATTTTTCTATTTTTGTTTGGCCCAGGGTTATAGGGGAATACGAAAATTTAGGTATGTGACTCATTTGGGTACTAACCAATCAGAGAAGAGTTAGGGTTGAAAGTTAGGGTTGAAAGTTAGGGTTGAAAGTTAGGGTTGAAAGTTAGGGTTGACACTTAGGATTATTTTTCTATTTTTGTTTGGCCCAGGGTTATAGGGGAATACGAAAATGTAGGTATGTGACTCATTTGGGTACTAACCAATCAGAGAAGAGTTAGGGTTGAAAGTTAGGGTTGAAAGTTAGGGTTGAAAGTTAGGGTTGAAAGTTAGGGTTGACACTTAGGATTATTTTTCTATTTCTGTTTGGCCCAGGGTTATAGGGGAATACGAAAATTTAGGTATGTGACTCATTTGGGTACTAACCAATCAGAGAAGAGTTAGGGTTGAAAGTTAGGGTTGAAAGTTAGGGTTGAAAGTTAGGGTTGAAAGTTAGGGTTGAAAGTTAGGGTTGAAAGTTAGGGTTGACACTTAGGATTATTTTTCTATTTTTGTTTGGCCCAGGGTTATAGGGGAATACGAAAATTTAGGTATGTGACTCATTTGGGTACTAACCAATCAGAGAAGAGTTAGGGTTGAAAGTTAGGGTTGAAAGTTAGGGTTGAAAGTTAGGGTTGACACTTAGGATTATTTTTCTATTTTTGTTTGGCCCAGGGTTATAGGGGAATACGAAAATTTAGGTATGTGACTCATTTGGGTACTAACCAATCAGAGAAGAGTTAGGGTTGAAAGTTAGGGTTGAAAGTTAGGGTTGAAAGTTAGGGTTGAAAGTTAGGGTTGAAAGTTAGGGTTGACACTTAGGATTATTTTTCTATTTTTGTTTGGCCCAGGGTTATAGGGGAATACGAAAATTTAGGTATGTGACTCATTTGGGTACTAACCAATCAGAGAAGAGTTAGGGTTGAAAGTTAGGGTTGAAAGTTAGGGTTGAAAGTTAGGGTTGAAAGTTAGGGTTGAAAGTTAGGGTTGAAAGTTAGGGTTGAAAGTTAGGGTTGACACTTAGGATTATTTTTCTATTTTTGTTTGGCCCAGGGTTATAGGGGAATACGAAAATTTAGGTATGTGACTCATTTGGGTACTAACCAATCAGAGAAGAGTTAGGGTTGAAAGTTAGGGTTGAAAGTTAGGGTTGAAAGTTAGGGTTGAAAGTTAGGGTTGACACTTAGGATTATTTTTCTATATTTGTTTGGCCCAGGGTTATAGGGGAATACGAAAATTTAGGTATGTGACTCATTTGGGTACTAACCAATCAGAGAAGAGTTAGGGTTGAAAGTTAGGGTTGAAAGTTAGGGTTGAAAGTTAGGGTTGAAAGTTAGGGTTGAAAGTTAGGGTTGAAAGTTAGGGTTGACACTTAGGATTATTTTTCTATTTTTGTTTGGCCCAGGGTTATAGGGGAATACGAAAATTTAGGTATGTGACTCATTTGGGTACTAACCAATCAGAGAAGAGTTAGGGTTGAAAGTTAGGGTTGAAAGTTAGGGTTGAAAGTTAGGGTTGAAAGTTAGGGTTGAAAGTTAGGGTTGAAAGTTAGGATTATTTTTCTATTTTTGTTTGGCCCAGGGTTATAGGGGAATACGAAAATTTAGGTATGTGACTCATTTGGGTACTAACCAATCAGAGAAGAGTTAGGGTTAGCGTTGAAAGTTAGGGTTAGGGTTGACCCTTACGATTATTTTTGTATTTGTGTTTGGTGAAAAAAGAATAGAACATTTTTAGTTATGTGACTCATTTAGGTACTTGGCCAATGAGAGTTAAGTTCTGAACAATTTAGGGAGGGTGTGGTTTGGGGTTGAAAGTGTGGTAAGAAAAAGTGTAAGTGGGTAAGAACGTGAGGGAGGTTGTGGGTAGGTGGGTGAGGGAGGTTTAGGGATGTATGGTGGGTGTGGGTAAGGAGGTTGAAGGTTTTTGAGGGAAGGTGGATGATGAAGAGAGTGGGTAGGTGGTGTTGAAGGTGGATTAGGGAGGGTGAGTAAATGTGTCTGGGAGGGTGAGGATGAAGGTGGGTGAAAAAAGTGTGGGTCAGTTCAGGTATGGGTGAGTGGGCAAGGGTGAGGCTGGGTATTGGTGTGCAGGTAAGGGTGGTGAAGGTGAATTTTAATATGGATGATGAGGGTAGAAGGTGGGTGAGGGAGGTTGGGTGAAGGAGGGTGTGGGAAGGTGATGTTGAAGGTGGGTGAGGGATGGTTAATATGGGTATAGGAGGCTTTGTAGGTAAGGTTGAGGCCAGTAAGGTAGAGTGAACATGGGTGAGGGAGGGTGAGGATTAAGGTGGAAGAGGGAGGGTGTGTTTAAGTGGGGTTAAAGGTTGGTGAATGTAGGTGAGGTAGGGGGATGAGTGAAGGTGTGGGTGAGTGAAGGTGTTGGTGAGGGGGCAATGGTGGGTGGGTGAAGGTGGATGAGTGTGAGGGTGAAGGTGGATGAGGTGGTGGGTGATAGTGAACATGGGTCAAGAGCGGGTGAGGGAGGGCATGGAATCAGTCTGTGAGCCTGCCCTTTCTATTTTGTTGTATATATTCTATTCCCTATCCAATTGACATGTTGCATTTATATGCAGTTAGTCATTCAAAAATTTGAAAACTCTTGCATTCGTTGCATGTTAGCGAGAGGCACCCTTAGAGGTAAAGAGCTAGCTTTTACCTCACTACTAAGTACTTGGACATTGAGGACTAGATCCGTTTTGTACAGAGCGGAGCTTCTCCTCTGCCGTATGCTAGGAGTGAAGAAGCACTACTGTCTATCGTCCGTAAAGGGGTATGCTTTCTTCCCCCAATTTACAGTCGAGCTAGCGCTGCAGATGGGACAGTAGCGAAGAGTTCACTGCCTGACTCTAAAAGGGCACACTCGTGTAAAGGGAGAGAAATCAACTCAAAGCTTTATATCCTGAGAGATAAAAGCAATGCATTGTGTAGGTGTACTCACTTACCTCAACTACTTACCTCCTTGTTAGTATGTCCTTTGTGAACATCATCTTGATAGACGAACTTACCTATTTTCATACTGCAAATAAATTTTACCCAAGATAAGTGAAAAAATATAATGCAATCCCCTTTAGAGCAATGCAGTTGAGGACCCTCTTTCACTGATGGACTAAATAAACAATGCTTAGACTGAGTGAGAGAGGGGTTTGTGAGAGAGAGGGGAGAGTGGTAGTCCTTGAAAGAGAGAGAGAAAGAAAGGACATTTGTGAGAGTAAAATACAGGTGATTTAGAAGGAGCAGGGATGCTAGTCAGGGAGAGTAATAGAGAGCAGGGAGAGAAAGAGAGGGTGTGAGAAAGAAAAAGAGAGAGAGAGAAGTGGAAGAAAGAAATGTGTGTGAGAGCAAGAGACGGGTTGAAGTGAAAGAGATAGAATGGGAGTAAGAGAGAAAAAAATGGAGAGAAGGGAGAGGGAGAGAGAAGGGAGAGGGAGAGAGAAGAGAGGGAGAGAGAAGGGAGAGAGAGAAAGCAGGGAGAGACAAGTGTGAGAGGAGGGACAGAGAAGGGAGAGGGAGAGAGAAGGGAGAGGGAGAGAAAAGGAAAAGGGAGAGAAAATGAAAAGGGAGAGAGAAGGAAATGGAGATAGAAGGAAAAGGGAGAGAGAAGGAAGAGGGAGAGAGAATGGAGAGATAAGGGAGAGGGAGAGACAAGGAAAGGGAGAGAGAAGGGATAGTGAGAGAGAAGGGAGAGGGAGAGAGATGGAAGTGACAAGGGAGAGAGGAGGGAGAGAGAAGGGAGAGGGAGAGCGAAGGAAAGGAGAGGGGAAAGGAAAAGGGAGAGAATGGAGAGACAAGGAAAAGGGAGAGAGCATGGAAAGTGAGAGAGAAGGAAGAGGGAGAGAGAAGGAAGAGGGAGAGAGATGGGATAGGGAGAGAGAAGGGAGAGAGAAGGCAGAGGGATAGAGAAGGGAGTGAGAAAAGGGAGAGAGAATGGAGAGAGAAAGAAAAGGGAGAGAGAAGGGAGAGGGAGAGACAAGGAAAGGGAGAGAGAAGGGATAGGGAGAGAGAAGGAAGAGGGAGAGAGAGAAGGGATAGGGAGAGAAAGAAGGGATAGGGAGAGAGAGAAGGGATAGGGAGAGGAAGAAGGGATACGGAGAGAGAGAAGGTAGATGTAGAGAGAAGGGAGATGGAGAGAGAAGGGAGAGAGAAGGGTGAGGGAGAGAAAAGGAAAAGGGAAAGAAAAGGAAAAGGGAGAGAAAAGGAAAAGGGAGAGAAAAGGAAAAGGGAGAGAAAAGGAAAAGGGAGAGAAAAGGAAAAGGGAGAGAAAAGGAAAAGAAAAGGGAGAGAAAGGGAGAGAAAAGGGAGAGAAAAGGGAGAGAAAAGGGAGAGAAAAGGGAGAGAGAAGGCAAAATGAGAGAGAAGGTAAAGGGAGAGAGAAGGAAAAGGGAGAGAGAAGGAAAGGGAGATAGAAGGAAAAGGGAGAGAGAAGGAAGAGGGAGAGAGAAGGAAGAGGGAGAGAGAATGGAGAGACAAGGGAGAGGGAGAGACAAGGAAAGGGAGAGAGAAGGGATAGGGAGAGAGAAGGGATAGGGAGAGAGAAGGGAGAGGGAGAGAGAAGGGAGAGGGAGAGAGTGATGAGGGAGTGACAAGGAAAAGGGAGAGAGAAGGGAGAGGGAGAGAGAAGGGAGAGGGAGAGAGGAGAGAGAGAAGGGAGAGAGAGAAGGGAGAGGGATAGACAGAGAGAAGGAAGAGGGTGCGAGAGAAGGGAAAGGGAGAGAGAGAGAAGGGAGAGGGGGAGAGAGAGGTAGAGGGAATGATCAGGGAGTTATAAGGGAGAGGGATAGAGAAGGGAGGGGGAGAGAGAGAGAGAAGGGAGTGGAGAGAGAGAGAAGGGAGAGGGAGAGCAAAGGAAAGGGGAGGGGAAAGGAAAAGGGAGAGAATGGAGAGACAAGGAAAAGGGAGAGAGATTGGAAAGGGAGAGAGAAGGAAGAGGGAGAGAGAAGGAAGAGGGAGAGAGAATGGATAGGGAGAGAGAAGGGAGAGAGAAGGCAGAGGGATAGAGAAGGGAGTGAGAAAATGGAGAGAGAAAGAAAAGGGAGAGAGAAGGAAAAGGGAGAGAGAAGGAAAAGGGAGGAGAAGGAAAGGGAGATAGAAGGAAAAGGGAGAGAGAATGAGAAGGGAGAGAGAATGGAGAGACAAGGAAGAGGGAGAGACAAGGAAAGGGAGAGAGAAGGGATAGGGAGAGCGAAGGAAGAGGGAGAGAGAAAAGGGAGAGAGAGAGAGAAGGGAGAGAAAGAGAGTGATGAGGGAGT